>NC_136521.1:949267-956767 GCF_053919585.1 Euprymna scolopes | reverse complement strand
TTCTGACCTCGATTAATCATTCTATATTGAGGCATTTTTAATTTTTGTTCCTTTCCAGAGCGCCATTTTTGGGGGAGCTGCATTTTCTCCACATAAAAAAAACAACCGTTTGTCTGACTGCCTCATGTAGAGGCAAGTAAATAGGAGCGATTTACTATTCAAAAGTTGTAGCAGTTTATAGACGTGACTACAACTTTATTTAGCTAACAATTTATTCAAAATACTCTTTTCTAAATAAGGTTTTCCAAATTTTATTTGAATTTTGTGTGCGATTCTTAATTTGAAATGTGCTTTATGTATCACAACCGACTTTCTTAGCTTGACTTGCCAAATTTTAAATGGTATCTTGAGAATTTTCGTATATCGTTGTTTATTCTGGGAGTGCTTTTTTCTCTGAATATCATCATTCAAATGAGGGTTTAAAGTTATTATTATTATTATTATTATTATTATTATTATTATTATTATCATCATCATCATTATTATTATTATCATTATTATTATTATTATTATTATTATCATCATTATTATTATTATTATCATTATTATTATCATTATTATCATAAATATTATTATTATTATTATTATTATTATTATTATTATTATTATTATTCACTACATCGTTCTTAAGTACGTATCATTCTTTTTTATTTCGTCTTTTGATCTGTATATATTTAATAATCACGTGAGTTTCATTCGATTTACATAGAGGAAATCAATCCATACAACCGATATATATATATATATATATATATATATATATATATATATATATATATATATATATATATATATATATACGCATGTATATAAAAGGGGGCTCCTTCAGTATTTGACAGACTTGTGATACCCACGAAGGGGTGCCTGCGCGTGATATTTTTTGTCGGAGGTGATGCGCAATCACCAACCACACCTCTCCTGAGTCGACATTGTTAAATACTAGTGGCAAATGATGTGTGTGTACAGGACGACTGGAAGCAAATGCCGAAATAGTTCTTCTGATGAGTTAAGGGCAAAATAGATATACTGATTTATATAATAATTAAGTCATTGATTTTGCGCTACGAAACAAATACACTCAAGAATTGAAAATGTCAACTGAATTAAAGGAATAAAATGTAAGATGGTCAACATCATGAATTTGGAATATAGACTTTTGTCATTATTCACTATATTGCTCTGTAATTACACTGAGCTTTTTAAATAAGGACTGGTATATATTATAAAGAAATAAAATATATTTTCACAGAAATATATATATATCTGTGTGTGTGTGTATGTGTGTGCGTGCGTACGCATGTTTGTGTTTGTGTGTGTGTGTGTGTGTGTGTGTATGTGTGTGTGTGTGTGTGCTTACGTGATAGTCGCAGTTTCTCCAACGGCAACAACAAAACCCTCCGAAGACGATATCAACACACGAAGGAGAAAAAAATTAAATGTCCATTTGGAACAACACAAAGGTGATTTCCGCACACACGATGGCCGTAACAATCCATTTCAAACGTCATTTTTCTAAAAGAAAACTAAAACTAAAACCTAAATAGCAAAGAATGACCCCGCTACTCCCTCGACCTACTCAAAACTCCTGTGTCTGGTTTTCCTTACATGGCCCAATCAATCTGAGAACATTTCAATCTCCATTGTCCTTACGCACGTGCATACATATATTTCCCGATTATCGAATACTTTTTTTTAACTGTTTACTGTAATAGCCTGCTGATATGACATTTATCAATACTTAATTTCCTTCGATATCCTCTGGTAATTGCTGCTGGCCTGAGGTAAAGATGCTAGCCTACTAATTTGAATCTCGCGACCAGCAGTAATGATTACTTCGTACATTGATCGTAGTGAAAGAATGAAACACTATGTCTGTAGCTATAAAAGTAATAAATATTACGAAGTGTTTTCAATAAGTTTCCAGACTTTTTTAAGACAGGCATTTAACATTGTCATAGACTCTTGAAGATTCAGTAATTTATTCCTATACATCTTATGAGAGGATGTACTAATTTTATGAGTTTAGGTTCAACTCGACAACTATAGCAGGAATCGGAATACACCCTACTTAAGCCTGATTGTCACAGCTGATGAATTTCAAAAATGCAATCTGGGCGTGAGGACAATTAAGAAGAATGATATGAAATAAAATTCTGTTTTAAACTTTGAAAAAAAAAAATTCCCAGAACCCAGAAATGTGTATAATGCTTCAGACTATTTTTGCGCCCTCTTGCATGAATCGGGCATCAGTTTTTGAGTGGGATAAGAGATGTAAGGAAGGCAGAGAGTATCTGACTGATGATGATAGGTGTGGGTGAGGTAAGGAGGTCAGAGCACTAGAGTTGATTGACCAAATAAAGAATTTAATGGATAAAGACTGGGGTATGCATACAGAGACCATTAGTGCACAGTTTGATTCCAGTGTGGGAACTGTGCACACAATTATTCGCAAATAACTGAAGATGCGGAAGATTTGCGAGAATGCAGCAGCCCACAACTTTATCCGTGTCAGAGAATATTTAACCACGATGAGCATCAAGACTATTCGTCACCCTCCCTATAGTTCAGACCTTACGGCTGTGATTTTCGCTTATTTTCTAAGCTCAAGGAAAAACTTCGAGGCTGTCGTTATAAAACAATATGAGATCATATAAAAGTTGTTGAAACGGTTACACAAGTGCGTTGCAGTCTGAGGAGATTACAGGTGTCATAGGATTAAAAACGAATTTATTTTCATGCATAATAGCCACCATTCGCAATGGATTCTTGCCAAGAATTCAATTGTTAATCTCTGCTTCTGACGTATTCTATGACAAGCGTTGGGTTCTTTGAGTCTTACACCGTTAATATGTGAAACAGAGAATGAAACTCTCAGGTCATAAATGCATAAGCTCACTCGACATAATAATGAAATTTGCACTCTCTTCTGATCCATTCTGGCGGAACAAAAGAGAAGGTATTATATTTGGAACGCCCTTGTACATGAATATATATATATATATATATATATATATATATATATATATATATATATATATATATATATATATATGTACTCGTGAGATGAGAATATCTGAGTGATTAGATGTCCAAGTCATATGAGATTAAGCAAACTCCACGTTACCGTATAACAAATTTTATTCATAAAAACACAAACCCGAGAAACAGATTTTCTAATCGATTTCACAAAGCTGCACATGGACGTTTTTCTTTTTTCTCTTTTTTTTAAGATTCGAAGATTGTAAATGGCATTTCAATTTCGGTAATTCCATTCTCTAATCTGAAAAAGAAAAAAAGAAATACTAAGCATTAAACTTCAGTTTTTACACATTTTGAGATCATTCAACTGAGAACGTTCTTCTTTACAATACTATGATATATATATATATATATATATATATATATATATATATATATATATATATATATATATATATATATATATATATATCCTGCATTGGATTTTATCGTTTTTCTCATTGGATTTTTATCATATCAGATCGTATCCGTTTCCTCCCTTTTATCCCATTTTTTGTTGTTTTCCCAGTCTTTTTGAATTGCGTGTCTTCTGTGATGAATCAACCTGCAAAATCCATTATATATTTTGCGAACCTCTCCCCTCTGATGGGAAGAATGGCTCTCTCCGAAACTCCATGAAATAAGGGGTGTCTTTGTTTTATTTATACTATTTGTCGAATATTTAAAATTGTTTATACTTTTCTTACAGTTTTATAAAGGTCTTTGTAAATTAGAATATTTTCAATATCATGATTTTTATAGAATATATATTATTTTTCGAGGGTTAACAGTTACATATGGTTGCTACAAACAGCTATTTGTTTTAGTCAATGAGACTTCGTCAAGAGACACAGTTCTTTAGACGCTATAGAAAAAAGAAAAGTTTTTTCTTTTTTTACTATAGCATCGAATGGTTCAGGGTCATCGGATGAAATATCATTGACTGAAACAGATGGCTATTTGTAGCGACCAAATGTAACTGTTTACACTCGAAAAAATAATAAAAAATATTTTCCTCTTGTTATCAAGCACTATCTAACAACCCCGTTGTATTCATTAGTACCTACTTTTGAACATCTCAAACCAGAATTTGTATATATATATATATATATATATATATATATATATATATATATATATATATATATATATATATATATAATACCCAACTGATCTTGTAACGAGTATTATAACCCACGTTCTGTTTACGACTTCAGGTTGCGCATGCGTACATAAACATAACCCCATAACAGTGTAAACAACTAAACACAAATCGCTACTTTGCAGAATTTTAAATGCGCATTGAAATATAAACGTTATTATTTAGAAATTAATATTGTCTTCTACACTCCCAACATAAATAAATACCCCCGAAAATATTTTTGGGGCGTTGCAAATAAATAATCAACGCGACAATAAAACGTATTGTTTTACTGTGTACGTTTTCAGCATCCCAATTGTTCTTTTTGTTTTCGCGTTTAAATTAAAATATATATCAAAATTTTAATTTAACTTTAAGTATCATTGTATTTGTTCAGTGCACATTTGTTACATGATAAGGGCTGTCCCCTGTTCATGTTAGTATAAAAATAGAGAGATTAGTTAAAATGGAAATAAGAGAAAGCAGAAATCGAACCCTGGACATAAGTTTTAAAGAACAATAGGTTTAAATGGAATGTCCAGTAAATTGTTAATTCGGATGAAATAAATAATAAATAAACTATTCAATTGTTTAAAGAATGTGGATAATAAAATATGAGTTAAATAAATTAGATATGTAGGTTAAATTCCTTTGTGGAAACAAACAAGGAAAATAGGTTATTGGGAAATCAATGTCGAAAACGTGAAAAGTCGTGCATGTTGAGACACGTGAATTTTGCTCACGTGGCCGGGATGCATGAGTTCTCAATATAGCAGGTGGGAGTTAGTTGGTGGAGAGACAGTCAGAGACAGTCAGAGAGACAGTCAGGAGAGACAGTCAGGGGAGAGAGACAGGCGGACGTCTGAAGCGAGACGTCACTTCAGAAACTAAGATGTGAAACTTTGAGTTCTTAATTAGGAAATCCCGACCGGTCGTATTAAATAAATTCACCATGTGTTTTGGATAAAGCTCATCTTTGTGTTGTGATTTCTACAAAAAGGTAAATTGTATCGTTATTATATGTATGTGTTATAAAATGTCATTACAACAACATCTCTCTCTCTAAGATACAACATCATATGTAATAAGACAAGAACTCTCACTAAGACACATATCATTACTAATAAGAACTCACGTAACATACGCGCACAAGTGGTATAGTCTAATACTAATAATAATAACTATATAACACATTTACCTATAAGTATGGCAACCCACTTAATAATTCAATGGATGTAAGTTTATTTTTTTTAATAAACAATTATAAACAGAACGACTCATAGAAATCTATCTATATTATTTTTTATATTTTAATATACTTTCATGGAGATGTTTCTGTTATGCAACAAAAAAACTAGTGTCACGCTCATATATTAATTCAATATCACGTGTAGTATATATATATATGTGTGTGTGTGTGTGTGTGTGTGTGTGTGTGTGTGTGTGTGTGTGTGTGTAAATGCATGTATATATATATATATATATATATATGTGTGTGTGTGTGTGTGTATATACACTCGGAATAAGGCAAAAGTAATGATATGCAAATATAATATTACGCGTCATGCAAAAGGCAAATCTTAGTGTGTTTGTGTGCTTGTATTTCGAGCTTATGCACACTTGGTAGTCGGGCTGACTCATAAATAAAGACACATGTTGTCGTATATTTATATTATTCCATTACAAATGGTACAGAAAGTCATTAACACTAGTGGCCACATATATGGACTCACTTTCATTAATAATGAAAAAAATATATTAACCTATTACTTCAACATTCACTAATCTGCATAGCATAATTACAAGCAGTTCTAAGAAAAATACAAAAGTTTGCTTTCATATTTCATATATTTTACTTCACAACTGATGGGTTTATCCACTATATCTCGAAGGCTATTACAATGCAGTTTACTAGGAAAACACAGTTGGATACAAGATAAAGTAAACAGAATAAATAACAATGTTGAAAACTGAAAGGGTTCAGTATCAATTATTTATTTACCAACGTAAGGAGTCGAAAAAAGATTGTGTTGATAATGTTATGAATTTATTTTAATTTTCGAGGTAAACTTCATCTTCAAAAAGATAAGAAAAAAATGCATTCAGTTGACGCGTGTTTTTGCCAGAACTTAAAATGTTAAGTGTGTCAATTGCATTAGATTCGAAGAATATAATTATGAGTGTTATTTACAAAGCGTGCCAAACAAGTATTCCAAGTGATCAGTTTGGAGTGATTACAAGTGACAACCTCGAGTATATCGTTTAAATGAAAACAATATAGATATCTTATTTATTTATCTTTTAAATATATCAAATGTAAGTAAAGCACATCGTTAATTTAGACGTGTTCAATATCTTTCTTATTCTTTTTTGCCCCTTCTCTCTCTCTCGTCATATATGTATGAATACACACAGGCACACACAAACAAACACACACACACACACACACACACATATATATATATATATATATATATATATATATATATATTATATATCCGTATAAAATCTTATAAAAAAAGCTATATTTTAATTTTAGTATTTACTTCAACAATGAACAATACATGTGTATACCTGAGTAGTACGTTCTGAACAAATATAGCAATTTATCTACATACGATGTTCCTAGTTTTATTCCCGTAGAGAATTGTCAGATAAAAATGGATGAATTTCGTGTTACCTTGTATTTTATATGTATACACGTAATGTGTAGTTTAGCCAACCAACCAGATTCATTGTTACTCTTGCATGCATGAGCCAATCACAAGGCTTCACTCAAAGTTCGACTACTTATATTTCCTGTTTTATAGATCTATCTTGTATAGCTGACATGTCATTTTTTCATATTTCGATTTAATAGTTGATCCTATATTAACACGTGTGTCCTTGAAGTACTGTTTATTTTAGTTCATAATTCTCTTGCTCTTCTGTATTCATATCCTTTATGTTATTTCCCTTCTACGAAATAAGAGATTTGGGTTTTGTTTTTTTTAAATTTAGAATTTCGAATTTTTCCTTTATACATGAACTACACGGATCATCTTAATTTCTACATATACTACATTTACTAGCTTGTATTATATTTTATGACACCAGCTTTTGTTGAGCTCCCAGTAATAGGTCGCTGATACACGTTAATGAGCGTTTTTTTTTTGTTATAGAATATGCTTTTACGGCCATAATATCTGGTTTTAAAACCGACAAAACCTTATATGTATCTAATATTTCTTCTTACTCAGAATTTCTCGACAAATAATTTAGCTTGGTAAACATTAATTTTATTAGGTATTTATTTGTAGCGGACAAATGCATGAGTTCTACAGCTACAACTTTATTATTAT
>NC_136521.1:934267-939267 GCF_053919585.1 Euprymna scolopes | reverse complement strand
AAATAAAACTACCGAAAAAGCCGCATGTTAAGTCAATTAACCTGGAAACAACAAACCGTTGTTATTTTATTTATTTATTTATTTATTTATTTATTTATTTTTCAATAAGAAGGTTTAAAATAACCATTTCGGGAGGCCAGAATTAGCGCTATTATATTTAAATGAAACATTTTCCTATATTGTTTATTGTTTCGTCATTATCATTTTTTGAGATTACTGAGTTTTCTTATAGACAGCATCAAGCATTTTTATTTTTTTAAAAATTAGCACCCCCGTATGCATTATTTTCTGTATTAAACAAAATGCTATGTAAATAAACACATACACGATATATATATATATACATATATATATATATATATATATATATACATATATATATATATATATATATATATATATATATATATATATATATATATATATATATATATATATATATATACAATTTTTGAATCGGTTTTGATCTTCCTAAATAGGGCTACTTGTGGGTGAAAATTGGAAAAATGTTACGCGGGTGTTGACGGATTGTTATCTGTTTGTTAACTGTTTCACGAATGCGCATGCGCGGCCCTGAAATATGACGGTTTATTTATGTTAAGAATAAGTCAGTTTGAAAAAAATTGTAAGGATCGCTTCAATGGTTATCGTACTAAACTCAATGTCTTTAGGTTTTGGTTTCGATCTTATATCGAGTATTTTTTTTTTTTTTTTTTACTTACAAGATGTGGAATGTTTAGAGAAAAACATATTACTCACATGCATATGTCTAAGTTTCTGTATATTTTACGATCAGGCAACGCCGAGCGGCCGCCTAGTATATATATATATATATATATATATATATATATATATATATATATATATATATATATTTATATGATTAGTTTTTTTTTTTGCAAAAAGAAATCCAGCAGAGTGCTACATTAAAAGGAAAATTCGAAAAATAAGAGCGTATTTATATTTTGTATTTTGTGTACAGAAAGTTATTAGATGAGACAAGTCATTGGTACCGTCGGTTTCAAACCCGATAATTAGGACCGCTTTAGATATCCATATTAAGCTCTCTTCAGTCAATCCTCATCTCCATTCAGCCAATAGTCATGAGATGAGTGTTGCCTGAACATAACTTGATATGGATATCTAAAGCGGTTCTAATGATCGGGCTTGAAACCGACGGTACAAATAACTTGTCTATTCTAACAAATTTCTGTATACAATATATATATATATATATATATAATAAACAACAGATATAGAGAGAAAAGTATAAGAGAGAGAGAGAGAGAGTATAAGGTATGTATATATAGAGAGTGGGAGAGTTTAAGGAATGTATATATATATATATATATATATATATATATATATATATATGTATATATATATATATATATATTATTTATTCGAAAATAAAAAGTTACATCTGTTTCAGTCAATAAGACATCGTCAGGCGATCCTGAACCATTCGACGCTATCCTGCAACAGGTGGCTGTTTGAATGTAACTGTTTACTTTCGAATAAATACTAAAAAATATTTTTCTCTTAAAATCGAGACTATCTAATAACTTCGTTGAGCTCATTGTTTCCTACTTTTGAATATCATAAGCTGTTATATATATATATATATATATATATATATATATATATATATATATATACACGAAGGCTATGACAACAGCATATTATTTTCCTTGTTTTGATTTTCAGGTATATATCTATTGATATCATATGTTTTTTTTATGTAGAGTGGTGTGTTTCTCGGTTGATTAATTGTGTCTGTGGCAGATATGTACTCGAGAGTAAATCCTATGAAAAGAATATGCTGCTGTCATAGCCCTAATTATTACTTTTATAATTTTTAAATACCTACCGATATTAGTGTTTCATCCTTTCAGGAATCATCAGTACTGGGTTACACGATTTCTGCTGGTCGGAAGATTCGAACCAGTAAATAACGTGGTAAATTATGGAAAAAAATATTTCAACTTGATGGAAATAATGCAAAACCTAAATTATTCAAACGGTTTTCAACTTGTATATATTTTAAAACTTTCTAGAGACAATTTCTGCAAATCAATCGTCATAGAAAATCGTAGAATAAAGCCAAAAGTTTATATTAATCATTTTTGTTTTTCAATTTAAGTATGCGAATACATATGGAAAGCAACATCTCCTGAAATTATGAATTGATCATTAGAAATGTAGAATATGTGCGGCGAAACACGGTAATATGACTACATTATATAATTTCGTTCTTTATTTTGATATTTAAGTTTTTTATACGTATATATTTGTAATGACAGAAAAATGCAATAAAATAGTAAACGAATAATTATACATTACGAAAATGACAAAGCATATTTTAATCAATACGGTTAGTAACATGGTCAATTACGTTTTTTTTTTTTTTTTGTAAATTCTAAAATTTAGCGCAAATTTAGGCATTCATTAATGATGGGATGATTCCAATATTATTCCGATTCAGATACCATTGTGGATTCTGTGATAAATTTCCGATTCCGGTATAATTACTGCCTCTGATTCTTTATAAATCTCTAAATATGTGCCGGTGGGGCATTAGAATACGCCGACTGCCTCCCTGCAGAGGGTAAAAGTCCCTCAATGGGGGTCCTGAATATGACCTTAAACTATATCCAGTGGTGAGACTCCAGCTTGTGGGCTTTGGGGAGTGTGAAGCCACCCTTTAATTACCATTGCTCCCAGATCCACTCTGACCCGGAGTGGTAGTACCTGTTAAGGTCCCAATTATGGGTTAAATAGAAACCGACGTGAAAACAACAAATATATTCTATTAAAAAATTTTTTCTTCAAAATCTTTTGATTCTGCATTAAATAACCGAAAAGGGTTGATATGCCGTCAAAAAAACAAAAAAAAAAACAAACTAAATACGTGCCCATGGACTTGTTAATTCTTCCCGATTATTATAAATACACATGTTAAATACGCACTTTTTTTCAAGCATAAAAATATATTGGACTGGGGATGATCTACAGATTTTACTTTTACTAGTAGTTTAAAATCAATACATATATTTATTATTTTATTATTTACAAGGTAAGATTACATTAAAACACAATCAAATTAAAATTAAAAAAAACACAATTAAAAGAATCGTGTCTTTTAGCGCCGGAAACAAATTTTTCCGACTCCGATCCGATTGATATTCTTCAAAGTTCTGATTACACCGATGCCCGATTCCAATTACTTCATTTAATCACAGAAAGTCATATACGAAAGTATAATTTTATGCGGAAACTTTAAATATTTACTTCAGCAGTGCTCAATACATAGGTAGAGCTAGGTAGTAAGTTATAAAAATATATATGGCAATTAAACTACACAGAATATTCCGCGATTTATCGCGCTAGGATTCGTTAGGCTCATGCCTAGCGTGACTGAAACGCGGAATATTCTGTGTAGCTTAATTGTCACGTATGTTTTTATAACTTACTGTATTCCGAATCTCGCTATATTCAGCCACTCTGATGAGTCGTAGACGACACACGTGTCAGTGGATAATTACATTTTAAAAATAATATATATACATACCGCTCCCCGTGTGAGGGTACCAAATTGGAAAATTATTCCCAGCTCGTATTTAGGTAAAAATGCGCCTTCGTAAATAATTGATTTCATTCAAAACATATCGCTAAAACCAAAACAAACAACACATATATATATATATATATATATATATATATATATATATATATATATATATATATATATATACGCGTGTGTGTGTATGTGTGTGTGTTTGTATGTGTGTGCGTCTGTATATATATATATATATATATATATATATATATATATATATATATATATATAGAGAGAGAGAGAGAGAGAGAGAGAGAGTTTTTTTTTTATTTTTAGAGATATCGAAATTTATATTGACCACTCTATTTACTTCCATTGTACGTTCGGTAACAAACGGGTATTTTTGTGTTCAGCTTGGTTTGGCAATTCATAATGTGGTAGTAGGACGTAGGCACATGCCATGATGAAGTGCGTGGTGAAATCAATTTACTGAGATAAACATTTCATGAACGCATAATTCACGAAATGGACCCTTCAACTGACCATCTTGTTATGTGAGAATTAACAATATCAGATTATTTTCTTTGGGGATATAAAAAGTCTCATGTCTACGCTAATAAACTAGGCACAGTCGACCACTGCGACCAGCATTCGATGCGCTATTATCCAAATGAAACCTCGTAATTTAATGAGTAGAGTCGTGAAAATTTGACCTCTGGAGTACGCGAGAAAGGCTCGAGCCGCCGGAGCCATGTACCCGAAATCGTATTTAGATTATAAATGTTAAATAGATAATCTTTGGAATAAACCTCATATCTTGAATATTTTTTGATTATTTATTTTATTTTTGATTTAGTATTATTTAGAAACATGCGTTACTCATCTAAGCTTCAACCACTGTTGTTGCATTGCCGAAATTCCTCTGACTGTTTTACAAGTATTTTAATGGTGGATACTCTGGTAAAATACAAGTAGCTTTTCTATTATATACATGTACTTGTAACAGTCTGCCCGTGGAACTGTATTCCGCTGGGCTGCTTTCGAGATTACTACAATACTGGCGTCTTCAAGTCCAACGTAAACAAGTTCTTATTAAACCGTTCTAGTAAATAATCTAATTTTATCATATTTCCACCAAAAACAATTATAACGCTACTGCCCCAATAATGCCATACATTCATTAACCCTTATCCTTGAATTACTTCCGGGCCTTAATATGTGATAAACCCCTATATATATATATATATATATATATATATATATATATATATATATATATATATATATATATATATATATTTGGGGGTAACAAATTGGTCACACACACATATACATATACATGCACACGCACACGCACACACACACAAACGCACACTCACATATATATATATATATATATATATATATATATATATATATATATATATATATATGTATATAT
>NC_136521.1:919267-921767 GCF_053919585.1 Euprymna scolopes | reverse complement strand
ATAATTATCCACAGCCACTCAAAAAACTATTTTCAATAATTGTGCTGAAAAGCAAAATAGCGTCCATTCGCAGCTGAACATTTTGCTAACTGCATTTCATTTTCTCTGATGATATGCACCATTGTTGAAAATCCATGGATTAAGGACATTAATATAACCCCTTCTATATATTCCTTTGTCAAGCAATAAATTCTTAAATCGAATATATGTCTCTATATGTTGTTTTTTCAGAATTTAAAATTGAACCTCGAAATTTATGTATTGCTCTATTCTTAAATATTGAGCTTTTCCTTTTTGGCTATGATCTCCTTGAACGTATGACTTCAAGTAATATCTATCAGGATTTTCCAACTGAAGATTACATTTTTAACAAGACAACAATGATCAAGATAAGTAAAACTCAACACTTTTTAGTAGAGCAAACAAGTATATTAAATGAAAAAAATGAGGAATAAACGTTCTGAGGAGAAGCATTTAAGTTTGAAATGTCATGGCATGAGCTTTCTTTTATCTTTAATTTGCCCTTTATTTTCCTCCTATTTTTTGATGAGATAATAAAGGTTTGTATAACTTTTATTATTCATTTTTCATTACATGTATATATATTTATATATATATATATATATATATATATATATATATATATATATATATATATATATATATACGCGTTTTATTTTTTATTACCGAATCTTTCTGTTAAGTTACATTATTGTTTCAGCCACACGGGCGTTTTTTTTTGCCGTCTGTAGCTTCCTCAGACTTTTACAGAAATGTTCGTTATGATGGGATGAAAGAGTGAATGATCGGCCAGGTAGCTTAAACAATAATGTAACTTAACAGAAAGATACAGTAATAAAAAATAAAACGCATATTTGCTCTCCAGCAGTATTGAGCACTTTCTTCAGTTTTTATTAATTACCATTTCTACTAAATATATATATATATATATATATATATATATATATATATATATATATATATATATATATATATGAATGATTACTTCATTTAATCACAAAAATGAATATACGAGGATATATTTTTATGCGTAAATTTTCAGTATTTATTTCAACAGTGCTCAACACATAAGTAAAGCTAAGTTGTAATTTATGAAAATATATATGGCAATTAAGCTACACAGAAAGTGCCGCGTTTTATTCTTGTGCGAATTTGTCACGATTATAAGCTTATATGTAACGTAATTTTTATATACTTTTTCATAACTTACTATATATATATATGTGTGTGTGTGTGTGCGTGTGTGGATGTGTGTGTGCGTGTGTGGATGTGTGCGTGTATGTGTGTGTGTGTGTGTGTGTGTGTGTGGTGAATGTATGCTTACATGTTTCTGCTGCAATTCTTTTAGAGAAGCAGTCTCCTTTTTCTAGATATTTTTACAATGAGACAAGAATCTGAAATAGTCATTCTTCGTTATTTGATAATAATTTATATACATACGTTAAAATATCCTCACTGATAAAATAATTTTTCAACGAAGAGTGTTCATATGTAATTTTAAAAATTTTAAATAAGCTTAAAAAACTATATATAGGTGTGTATGGTGGGTGTGTGCGTATGCGTATGCGTGTGGCTGAATAAATTTATGTATGAATATATAAATATAGTAAGTTATGAAATATATATGGCAATTAAGCTACCCAGGATATTACGCGTTTCATATGAAAATATATATGGCAATTTAGCTACACAGAATATTCCGCGTTTTATCTTCATAAGAATTCGTCAGCTTATGACAAGGATTAAACACGGAATATTTTATGTAGCTTAATTGCCATTTATATCTTCATAACTTACTACCTAGCTATACGTATGTATCGAGCACTTTTGAAGTAAATACTGAAAATTTACTCATAAAATTATATCTTTCTATATTAATTTATGTGATTAAATAAAATAGTTATATATAAATACATAAAATATATATATATACATATATATATACATATATATATATATATATATATATATATATATATATATATATATATATATATATATATATATATATTGAGGTTGCTATTTTCCAAAGGTAGGGTAACCAGTGAAATATAACGAGGTTTACACAAGAGTTCTCAAGACAGAAGTAGAGCAGGTTACATTTGTCTTTACATAAGCAGTAGTTTGTTGCTACACAGTCATGAGCATGTTTCGGTCTACTAGTATTTGCTAACTAGAGACCTCATCAGGCAACAACCCATATTTTCGAAAACGGAATTATATATATATATATATATATATATATATATATATATATATATATATATATATATATAATATGTATATAGTAATTCACAGCTCGCTATTGCCTCGGATTTGTTCGCAACTTAATATACTAGAATCATTAATTTAAGATAATAAACCTTTCCATCATGACAGTATTGCAACTAGAAAACGAATTCCTGATTATTTTTTTTCATATACAGAAATAAATATTAAGAGATCGATTGAAATTTAAATAGCTATTAAATGTGTACGT
>NC_136521.1:889267-914267 GCF_053919585.1 Euprymna scolopes | reverse complement strand
ACCCCCAGCACACTACACGACAGTTTTTTTTCACGTTTGAGAAAATATCTACAGATTTAACATATGTTTTTACGGTTATCGTGACAAAATAGCCATTTAATAGTTAAATATTTAGAGATTTATAAGAATTAGTAATTGTTTCGGAATCGGCATTTGTATCGGTATCGGTAAAAAAATCTTGGAATTTTCTCATGACTAATATATATATATATATATATATATATATATATATATATATATATATATATATATATATATATGAGTCATGAGAAAATTTCAAGATTTTTCTTGGAAAAAAAATTCCAAGATATATATATATATATATATATATATATATATATATATATATTAATAGAAAATCCATAGGAAAAATTATAAAGTCCAGGACCTGTACTGTACAGCTACTTACTGAAAATACTTCATCTTGTACAGAATAGGTACCTATTGGAAACTATTCTGAAATTAAACATCGCTATCAATTCAAGACGTATTATTTAAAAACAGACAGCACTTCATTACAACTTTAGTAACGCTTGGTCGGCATTTTCCGGTTATTTCCCTTCGATGTCGAGTGAGCCCGAGCCAACTACGTGGTAACTGTGGGGCAGTAAATGCAGAACTTATACAGTCTATATATATATATATATATATATATATATATATATATATATATATATATATATATATATATGAATAGAAAATCAATAAGAAAAATATATAAATGTTTATATCTTTTCTGTATTTATTTCCTACATGTTGCGGTGTAGGAATACAAAATGTCTTTTAAAAAAGACAAGACATTTTGTATTCCTACACGTCAACATATAGGAAATAAATGCAGAAAAGTTATAAACACGCCTGACGAATTCTCACGAGAATGTAACGCGGAATGTTCTGTGTAGCTTAATTGCTATATATTTTCATAATTTACTATATATATATATATATGTATGTATGTATGTATGTATGTGTTGGTTGGTTGGTTGGTTGGTTGTTTTTGTTTTACGGCATATCAACCGTTTTCGGGTTATTTAATGCCGAATCCAAAGATTTTGAAGAAAATTTTTAATAGATTATATATGTGGTTTTCAAGTCGGTTTCTATTTAACCCATAGTTGGAACCCTAACAGGTACTACCACTCCGGGTCAGAGTGGACCTGGGAGCAATGGTAATTAAAGGGTGGCTCCACACTCCCCATAGCCCACAAGCTGGGGCCTCACCACTGGATATAGTGTAGAACGGAGAAAAAAAGGCCGAAGACCCTCGTGTTTTGATGTGATGTTTTTTAATATAATAAACTAGTCATGACCACAGTTTCATTTCATTCGGACAAAACACTAAGAAACGGGGCTTAATTAGAGTTAAGGGCCGTTTTTTTTGGGGGGGGGTCACCCTGTAAAAATAAATAGATAGATAGATATATAGATTGATAGATAGATAGATAGATAGGGATATATGTATGAAAACGTTTGAAAAATTCAAATGATTATAACTTAGTAGTATCCCAAATATGCATCAAGAAAGACATCACCATGAAAACTGAATCAACCGATGCACACAAATACAAAGTCTATGATTAGAACGTTTGATTCAACAAGAATTATTATATGGTTAGTTAAATGATTATATATATCCAGACTAGGTCCAGTAAAGCAATGAACGAACTTATACGAAAGAAAACGCATTTATTTTTCTTATCTTTACATTTTCTCTTGCCAATTTCATGTGTTAAACAGAAAACATTATATATTAGACATTATTTAGAGTAAAAAAATAAATAAATGAAAACATTTATGCTTTTTATCAGATCTTATTTGTTTTTGTGGGAGAATATCTTTATTTCAAACAGCTTTAGAATTATATATTTATATCATACTTGCGGTTCCTGTGAATATCTCACATCGAACTTTTTCATATGTAATATAATGATATTGGCATTCGGTTGATATTCAGCGTAAATTGAGACGCCTAATATTATTGTAGTTCTTTTGTTACAACTGAAAAAGTATTTATCTAAGCTAGAAGGGACTCTCAGCGTAGCCCTTTCGTAAAATACGTTTAAATATAGTAAGTCAAATTATACAGATGTCGTATGTATTATTGTAGAGTAAATTTTCTATCGACTCTCATATATTAGGACGTTGTGATTTAAAAATTTCAAGAAATATATCCATATGACTTAGGGTGCATCAGCTTGAATCGAAACCTAAATTAAAACTTATATATATAGTAGAAATAGTAATTATAAAAACCTGAAGAAAGTGCCCAATACTGTTGTAGGGCAAATATGCGTTTTATTTTTTATTGCCGTATTTTTCTGTTTAGTTACAGCTGAAACAATAATGTAACTAAAAAGAAAAATACGGTAATAAAAAATAAAACGTATATATATATATATATATATGTATGTATATATATATATATATATATATATATATATATATATATATATATACACGTAAACTTGAGTTATTTCAGGTGCAATCAAAACCTAGACTTATGAAGAATTCTTTAAGATGTAAGCGTGATACGCAAAATAACACCCGCTATCGTATGAATATATAGATTAATTTTAATATCTATTGAACTTAACAGTTCCTCTACTAAGAAAGACACACACGCGCGCGCATATATATATATATATATATATATATATATATATATATATATATATATAGAGAGAGAGAGAGAGAGAGAGAGAGAGAGGGGGGGAATATAACGTTTTCTTTTTTTCCTATTATAAAAAGATATATCTATCCCTCTATGTATGTATGCAATTATGAATTTTAATGATTTCTTTTTCTTTATATATGTATATATATATATATATATATATATATATATATATATATATATATTTGTACATATATATATATATATATATATATTTTAAATTTCTTTTTGATAGTAAAAAATTATTAAGTAAATATATGTATACGTATATATATATATATATACATATTAAGACAATAACAAGTGACATATTATATATATATATATATATATATATATATATATATATATATATATATATAAACACCTTTCTATATACACTGCTTGATAATATCAGACCGCCGGCGTTTCCCTGTCGTAACATACGCAAAATATTATATTTTAATTTATACCATTTTCGTACTGATTTTTATAGAGCAAATCTATCTTCTTCTATACTCCTATATTTTTTTTTCTTTTGTGTGTATTTATATTCATATAAAAACCTTTTTTTTCTATTTATTTTAAAAAATATAGAATTTTCTTATATCTTGGTTGTGGAATTGCATTCACTAGCAAAGGATCTAGCTATTTTGCATATTCTTTTAAACATTCATTTTAATTAATTCCTTATTAGTTGCTTCGGTTTTTTAATGGGATTATAATCTTCAGTTAACTATTACCTGTAATTATATTCATGCAGATATTCTACATGATTTATACTTACATAATATTTGCGAAAAAATTTATAGTAAACACTAAATTGTTTCCATATATATTTATGTATACGTATATATTTTTGTTAAACAAATCTATCTATCTATCTATCTATCTATCTATATATCTATAAAAGTGAACGTGTCTGTGTATCTGTCTGTGTGTCTGTCTGTGTGTCTGTCTGTGTACATTTCCCTACGCAATAACTCTGTCAATTTTTTGTCTACAGACTCGAAATTTGAGATACAGTGTATTGAGATTTGGTAAACTCAATGTGATTGGTTTTCGGCCAGAAATTTGGCGATTAAGGGGTCAAAGTTTAACGATTTGACCTTTTATAACTCTACCTAACTCCTCCGAAAATTTTGCGTGTATACACTTGAATGTTTATATATAGGTTCCTTGCACATAGATCTAACTCTTGATTTGAGCCCTAAACAATAAATATAAAGGGGTCATAATAGGGGTCAAAGTTTTAAAAAATTGACCGTCTTTAGGAGGGGGTGCTCAGCATACACCTCACACCTGGGCAACGCCGGACACCCATGCTAGTTCTCTATAAAATTTTATTAGTCAATATATAGCAATGGTTTAAAAATTTATAACAATGACTAGAATGATATTAGCTAGAATCTAAACCAAAGTACGATTTTATCAATCTTCTCCGTAACCATCTGTACAATTTCTGCACCCCTAGAAATATGTGCGAAATAACCTTCTACGATGTATAAATGTGCGCTTGGCCATGCTTAGAAACACCAAGTAAATTTTACTTGTCAAGGTCAATACTTTTTTTTAACTGTGACCTCTTAGTAATAATTTTTATTGGTTAAATTCCGAAGCGAATTCATTCACATGGCTAAATCACCTATATATGAAGTTTTATATCGAAAATTGGCAGAAGAGTTTGGTATAAACCTTTCATGCGCGCGCGCACACACACACACACACACACACATATATATATATATATATATATGTATATATATATATATATATATATATATATATATATATATATATATATGTATATATATATATATATTTATATAATTATTTACTATAATAATTATTAAATGCCTACAAACATTAGTGTTTCATCTTCTCGGGAATCTTCAGTGCAAGGTGTCACGATTAACACCAGTCGCTAGATTCGAACCCGGCGACAGAAGCCATCTCTGGCTTCATTACAAAGATCGTATCATTTAGGTAACCGTTAGTCGCGTGAAATAACGTTGAAATTTTATTATTTAAATGTTGTTTATTTTTTTACGTCAGTCTAAGTGATCTAATCATTATATTTGTACGTGTTAGAATGTTAGCCTCCTAAATTCTACCAATTTTTGCATATTTCAGAAAAAAAATGCATAAATAGAATCATGCTTAATCGTTTAATAAAACCAATTATCTCATTAGCAACCATAAACAATGAATAATTAATAATTTAAAGTTAGATAATCAAAGTATATACAAACAAGTTAATTATTATTCAGGCGGTCGCATATGCATGACTGTGTATATAAAGAAATTTATTTTAATAATTTTTAAATTGAAAGATTGGGCTTTTAATATCAATACAAATGCGATAAAAAATCAACTATATACATAGTCTAAAGTAGCTATGAATAAAAAATGTAAAAATAAAAAAAAAAGTATGGAATTTAAATTACCGGAAAAAGAAAAGAAAAAAAATCTAATTTTACCTATCGCAGAATTAACAGCTGCATAAGCAGACTTACAAAAAAGAATTCAACTATGTAATTTTATTCAAAAGGAAAAAAAAAACCCTTAAAATTATTAAATAGAAAACGAGGATGATCAGTTGCCTACCATGTAGCTGTTTCGGAGATTTAAAAACAGGAGACCTGTAAAATAAATGCTTATCCAGAAACTACCAGCTCCCCAATAAAAAAAAATGTAGATACAATACAGTTACTATTTATACTAATATATAAAATAATAATATAATAATTATATATATAAGTAAATTATATAATGATAATAAGATTATAAGATCTATTTTGCAATATGTTAACTAGCATATAAATTTATGAGAATAAAAATGTATAAAACTTAAGTACGTTTCGTACCAGACAGGCAAATAGATAAGAGGAAGGAAACCTAGCCATACAAATCTAAAAACACAATATATATATATATATATATATATATATATATATATATATATATATATATATATATATATGTATGAAATATATATGGCGATTAAGCTACACTGAATATTCCGTGTTTCATCCACTCTAGGAGTCTTCACGCTTACGCGCATAAGCTTGAAGAGTCCTAGAGTGGATGAAACGCGGAATATTCAGTGTAGCTTAATCGCCATATATATTTTATAAATTACTGACTAGCTCTACCTACGTATTGAGCACTTTTGAAGTAAATACTTAAAGTTTACGCATAAATCTATACTTCGTATATTAATTTTATGTGAGTAAATTAAGTAGTTATATATATTTTATGTGAGTAAATTAAGTAGTTATATATATATATATATATATATATATATATATATATATATATAAATATAGATATTTATTGTCCTTACCTCATCAGAAGAATTAGCAACTATCAATCCACCAAAAAGAAATAAAATGCGTTTGGTCATGATTAAAAATCCAAAAATTGGAAGTTCCAAATGACGTATTGTAAGAAAGTAATAAGGTTATCGCAGCTTCTCTTCCAATTTTCGGATTTTTAATCATGCCCAAACGCATGTTATTTTCTTTTGGTGGATTGATAGTAGGTATTTCTTTTAAGGAGTTAAGGGTTAAATAAATTCAATGATTGATATAATAATTAAGTGATTGATCTTGTGCTACGAAACAGATACTGCTAAGAATTGTAAATGTCAAGTGTATTAAAGGAATACACTTTTAGATGATCAAAATCATGAAATTTGGAACAAAAAAATGTTATCATTTATTCATTATATGCTCTGTAATTATATTGAGTGAAGTTTTAATACTATTTTGTATATATTAACAATTATTTTTATATCTACTCATGCTAGTGTTCTATGCTTACGCAATTATCAGTGCATAAAGTGACTCATACTGCTCGCTGGAATGTTCGAATTTTTTCACAAAGTCACCATTGACCATAGGCTATCAGCTATCTCTAGGCCAGCAGCAATTAACACAAGGAAAGTACGAAAATTAAATATCAATAAATCCACAGCCGTACACACATATATATCTTATCGTTGTTTATTCCTTGTGAACCCGAGAAGTTACGCGATTATTTGAAAATCTGGAATATATATGGAGCAAGTTCGTAAGTTACGATGATGAATCCACAGCGTTTGCTAGTAATAAAATAAAGTATATATATATATATATATATATATATATATATATATATATATATATATCTTCAGCCATCTTTGTCAGTCTTGAATAAAGATGACTTATAGAGGAAACACACAATGTTGAGTATTTTAGGAACTTTTTCTTCTTTCAGCATCATATTCTCATGTATTTTGTTTCCTAAGCAAAAAATATCTAATTTTTCTGAAGAGTTTAAGCAAGATAAAAAGACATTGAAATTATACAAAGTGTTTGTTTCTTTATATCGAAACGGATCTGTAAAAAATGTACCGAAATGAAATTATGCTGCATTGTATGAAAAATACATGTTTGGATCATGAAATGTAACGATATTTTAATTCTTTTATATCTGTTCTGTTGTTATATTTTGCATAAATTGAACTCCTTAACAAAAAGAATTGAGTATCGTAAAGAGCGAAATATAATTGAAAAAACGTATTTTTCCAAAACACCTAGAGATGGTCCACACCATTTTTCATAGTTAAAGTCAAAGCTCGTAGTCATAACCTCTGTCAACACCATTAGACCGATCCTAACAAAAAAGGCATGATTATGCTCACCTACTTAAGGATGGCGCACACCATTTTTCCTGGTTAAGATAAAAGGTCAAGTTCATAGCCTATGTCTGTATACGCTTCTACAGCCAACGCCATTGGACCGATCATGACCAAACCTGGCATAATGTGGTCCCCCACCTAGAGATTATGCACAACAAGGTTAAGTTCAAATATCAAGGTCATAGCTTATGTATATATATATATATACTCTCCTAGAGCCCAAACTACCGGACTACATTGGTAAATCTGACTTGTTGATAGCCTGCAACCTAGAGATGGTGAAAATTATTTTAAAGTCAAGGTAAAATGTTAATGTCAGGACTTTGTTTTACGCTCAGATCCCTGCAAAGAGGGTACCCGAGCCTATGGCAATATATATATATATATATATATATATATATATATATATATATATATATATGTGTGTGTGTGTGTGTGTGTTTGTGTGTGTGTATATATATATATATGTATATATATATATATATATAATATTGACTACATAGATCAATAATTGTGAATTAAAATCAGTTTCCAAAAGAAAAAGAAAGAAAAATCATTTTAATTCATAATTATTGATCTTTTACTCAATATTAATATAGCCCTAGGATACATATATCTATTGAGCTTATTATATATCTACAGTACAATAAGCACTATTTTTTTTTAAAAGTGGTGATGTATTTATTAGTACATTAAAATAAACTCTGCTCTTTAGATACCTGGTCTCATTCCCTCTATAATATATATATATATATATATATATATATATATATATATATATATATATATATATATATATATATATATATATATATAAATGTGTGTGGGGGGTGTAAAATAACACAATTAAATGATTTAAGTTACAATTTACAAGAATGCCTTGTTTGACAAGATACACAAAAATAAAGAAGAAGAATTCCTTTTATGGCGGAGTTTCCAAGAATGAGTTCTTTTCATCAGAGGCAAGACTCTAGCTATAATTATTATAGCGAATCTATGAATTTGCTGTATGAATAGAAACTGCATTTTCTTGTAAATTATCATTCACGGTGTTTAAACGTGTTTCTTTATGACGAGCTCGATTTCCTATTTTGGTTGAGCTTTTAATTTTGTTAGGATTACCATGCAACTAGTAGTATTTATATTCGCTATAAGTTTACAGGAACATTTGAGTGTTTGGTATGTAAACTTCATTTTTAATTCTTGATTCAAGTATATATATATATATATATATATATATATATATATATATATATATATATATATATATATGTGTGTGTGTGTGTGTGTGTGTATGTGTGTGTGTGTGTAGGTATTTGATTATTATAGTAAAAAATAATTATGTCAGCCCCCTTGAGAAACTCGTTTCCATTCGTTGAACACATTCAGTTGAATTAAGTCAATTTCGCTCTTATGCATAGATCATCGTATAACGATTAGATCACTGTAACTTACGTGAAAAACATTTAAAAATAAAATGTTTAAATTCAACGCGTTAATGGTAGCCGATTGAATACGGTCTTTGCTAATCGAGCCAAAGATGGCTCGTGTTGTCGTGTTCGACTGGCGTTAATCGTGATACCATGCTCTAAAGATTCCCGAGAAGATGAAACACTAGTGTTTGTGGGTATTTAAATATTATAGTAAAAAATAATTATATATATATGTATATATATATATATATATAATCAAAATAAAGAACATGTATATGTATATATGCATAGATAAGAAATGCAATTAACTCTACACTCAACAAAATAGCAATACGTTAATTTTGTATCTGTATCAATTTCTTTGTTTACCAAATATTTTACCATGTGAACACACAGGACTATATATATAGGAAGAACTAAGATAGAAAGTAAAACATAATCATATACACGCATCTATAAAAGGATACATATGAAGCTTAGAAAATGATAAATTGCCGAAATGTATTCGTAATTTGATTGGACTTACAGTTTCTTCTTCATTGCAACTCCTCGCTCACACACGTGACGTTGCTAGTCTCAGTCTTTTCTACAAATACTATAATAGCATGTGTTCTTCAGAATTGTTTGATCTATTTCTGCTTCCTTTGTTTCAGCTCGTTTACTTCGTTGAGCTAGATGTCTCCATCAATTCGTTGTTTTAATAAATGTGGAACTATTTCCTGCTCACTGTTTTCCTTGTACCTACAGCCTTGCTCTTTTCAAGAATACGGTCTATAAGCATCTCCTGTCTTTGCAATAATACGCTTTCATTCTTGTTTGCTCCTTACATAAAGTGGCTTCAAGCCTTGTTTCGAGCGCTACCCATAAATAAATTACGTTAAACCCGCGTCAATTAAGGCGAGCAATTCAAGCTATCGTTATATTTAGCGTACCAATCGAATCGCCACTTGAGATATATGAAATTTACTGTTACTTTAATGCACGTCGGCTTAAAGTGTTTTCTTGAATATAAAAATAACGAATTTATTAGATATTCCTCTTAGTTTAAATATACTTACGAGCCATCTTTAATCGACGGTGCTAATTCCTTATATGTAAACTTGAAATCCTCGACAAATCATAAAACAGATTCCCAATTCTATCGAACGTAGATTAGCAATAATTCTATCGACGAAAATGTATTTACGGAATCAAACAGCAGTTACAATGCAGCTCTAAATAATAGTGCGTACCAAAATATATTATCCTAGCTTTTTTTTTTTTTTTTTTTTTTACACAGTGATCACCACTTATCAAGGCCCGGAAGCCACTCAGGGATAAGGGTTATTGCAAGTACATTACGTTAGTGAGGAGATTTGCTGATATGTTTACTTAAGGGGGCGGTTCATTAGGAATTTGTTAAAATTGGACTTGAAGACATCCAAGTTGTAGTCCGGAGGGAAGCAGGCAGACGGAACAGAGTTCCACAGGCGTGCAGTTCTAAGAAAGAAGCTTTGTTCATGAAATCTGCGTTTTGATTTAGGCACAGATATAGAGTGGGGGAAATTTTTCACAGTGGATTCAGCTAGACGGGTGTTTTTCGTGAAAGATTGGCGAGAGGGGACCAGAGATTGGAGTTCAGACGAGCATCTGCCTTTGATGAATTTTGTCTTCGACGATCGGACATTTCCATTTTTTCAAAAAAAGAAATACAAGGTGAATTTATATATATATATATAGAGAGAGAGAGACGGACAGACAGAGAAAGAAAGAGAGAGAGAAATGTGCGTGGCTCAAAGGCTGCAGAATATATATATATATAATTATTGTTTTACTATAATAATTAAATACCTACAGACACTAGTGTTTCATCCTTTCGGGATTCTTCAGTGCAGGGTGTCACGATTACTACCAGTCGAACGATTCGAACCCCGCGACACGAGACATCTCTGGCTCGATTAGCGGAGGCCATATCCATTCAGCTACCATTAACCGTGTGAAATAGCGTTGAATTTTAAACATTTTAATTTAAATGTTCATTACGTCAGACAGACAGTGATCAAATCGTTATACGATGATCTACGCATAAGAGCTAAATTGACCGACTTTTAATTCAACTGAAAGTACTCAACGATAAGAAACGAATTTCTTAAAGGGGCTGTCATAATTATTTTTTTACTATAATATATATATATATATATATATATATATATATATATATATATATATATATATATATATATATATCAGGTTTAATATAATAATCGATCGGGAAGTGTCTCTATAATAAGAAATACGTTATCTGCATTAATTTGAATATTTTTTAAGCGTATTTTACGACCAGCTGAGGCTGGACGGCTTATTTTTATTGTAAATTAAATACAAACAGCATATACTAATTGATAGTACAAAAGCAAAACCAGAATCGAAAAGAAATATTACTTGGTATGCTCCGCCCTATAATCAGATACTAAAAACTTAATAAATTAACTACTTGATTAAATACTTCTATGTAACAAATCCCTTTCCCAGAATTTTGATAAAAGATATTAACAAAATCTTTCTGGGAAAACTTAGAGATAATAAAAAAGCACATAATTTCTACTATTATATAAAAAGAACTTTGTGTAGCTGTGTATGTATGTGTCTGTGAGTTCGTACTCGATGACGGGTGGGCTGATCTTAATGAAATTTCGAGCGAAGGTAGTTTATGTGCCTAGCAGTGTTCTTAGATAGGTTTTGTCTCGGAATGTTATCGATAAGAATCGCTAATTGATAATCGAAATTATCCCATGAAAAGAGGAACAGGCGATTTGGACCAAGTGTAACAGCTTACACAGCCTAACGTCAGACGTGAATTTGAGAAAGTTTTTTCGCTATATAAGCCGAAAGGCCGAACATATAAAATCAGCGGTAGGCGCGGTCGAATTGTACGTGTCTGTTTAAAGCACAATTTTACAATGATACTTGACTTTTTTATTTTTTACTTAATTTCAAGCCATTATAACTCAACAAGCAATAATTCCAGGCATATGACAGTAGGTATAAGAAAGGCGCTTTAGAAATGAATGCTTTTGTTTTGAACACAAGTGGATCATGATACTTGACTTTTGTATTTTAAGCATTAATGCAAACCATTATATAGAAAAATATTTTTTTAAATCTAAAGTAGGTTCTCCACAGTACAATGTAGACTACTATATAATCACTACGAGAAGCATATGGAGCTTCTTGCAGGTGCATCACGATCTGTCCCTAATTAAAGCAGGTAATAGATTTGATTGAAAGTTGACTAATAAAATATAGGAGTGTGAAACATATGTTGATCATCATTCAATTTGGGGCAATGTCGGATAAGCATACGTGTAAAAGACTAAATGGGAGCGACTATGAAATAATAACAGATTTCATTAAAAAAGTGGTTAATATTTCAGCTATAAAAATAAACGCTAAGAATAACAAAAGTATAAACCGAACCCCGAATAGCAAACATCCAAATAGAAATATAGAGGATAATAATGAAAAGAAAAGCTGTAACTGTAGCACTAGTTTTGTTTTTTACACATCTTTACGCCACAATAAAGCATATCGCCACTTGGATGTGAGGGGCTACTAATAAGATAAGATTAGCAAGATGTTGGTTTACATTACATTTAAACTTCTGCGTTGCATTGCTCAGGGAAGAAGGAGAGCAGGAAGGGAATTCCAAAGCCTAGCTGTTCTAGAGAAACTATTAGAATAGAGAGCTTTCTGGTATTTAAGGACTTCAACAGTTAAGGGATGTGATTTTGCTGTTAAGCGAATTTGTCGGGGAGGCACAAGCGAAATGAGTTCATCATCTTTTATTAAAGTACTTGTAGAACAGACACAGGGATGCAACATTACAGCGATTGGACAGAGGTTAGAGCTCAGTTAACAAAGTGGGGCCTATTAGATTGGGGGGGGGCGATTTTTTGAACCCTATAAAAGAGAGATAGACGAGTGATAGATGACAAATACCAAATCAAAAGCATTGTTTATAAAGTCAGAATATTGACTAAATCCGGTATAATAAGCATTACATAGGTATGGCCTCATTAGATTTTATATAAGTATTTATTACGACCACAGAACATTCACTAAGAAAATCGCCGCGTTATTTTCATGGCAGGTGCTCGTCTGAACTCCAATCCCTGGTCCCCCCTCGCCAATCTTTCATGAAAAACACCCGTCTAGCTGAATCCACTGCGAAAAATTTCCCCCACTCTGTATCTGTGCCTAAATCAAAACGCGGATTTCATGAACAAAGCTTCTTTCTTAGAACTGCACGCCTGTGGAACTCTGTTCCGTCTGCCTGCTTCCCTACAACTTGGATGTCTTCAAGTCTAATGTTAACAAATTCCTAAGGAACCGCCCCCTTAAGTAAATACTCCATCAAATCTCCACACTAACGTAATGTACTTGCAATAACCCTTATCCCTGAGTGGCTTCCGGGCCTTGATAAGTGGTGATCACTGTGTAAAAAAAAAAAAAAAAGCACTAGCTAACCATTACTGCAAGCTCATAGAAAGAGGACACTCGCTAATAATAAAGTAAAAAGTTAAAAAATAATCGACAGGAAAATACAAGTAGAAATTAAGACGACCCGTGATTATTATATCTGAATGAGAAATTCGAAATCTCAATTTTAAAAAGAAAATCGAAAACCTTGTGAGTGAAATGTGAGTTAAATTAAGGACCTCGTGTGGATTATACCTAAATTAGAAATTTTTAGATTATAAAATCCATTAAACTGTAGAAGCACAATAGCAGTAAATAGTAATAACAAAATAAACTTTAAGTATAGCAAAAAAAAAAAAAATAACTAAAATAAACTAAGCACCAGACAAGCGCGTGTAAAGCAAATCTCAACTATTAATTTAACCTTTAACATTTAAATAAAAATTAAATAAAAATCGTGGCCGATCGTATTCAAAACACAACAGTAGAACAGGATGTAGAAATCAGCCATACCTTGTGTAAGTGAAACTTGACTATTGGCTAGCGAAACTAAGTCTGCGGGAGAGAATAACAATGGAATTAATAGGTTAGCTAGCTAAACTGAACAATTTTTATATTTATAAAACATCAGGTAAAATGAATTCCAGGCATTTTTTTCCATGCGATTGTGAAACGCGGAAGATTTTGTGTAGTTTAATTGCAACAGACAGCAATATAGCACCACTACACTGTAAAGAAACGGCGATGCCAGTAAGCGTTCTAATCTTATAGCTTAAGCACTAAAACTGTTGAACTTTGGAATTCCCTCCCGTGTCCCTGCTTCTTCTAACTGTGCGGACATACGCAAGTTCAAATGTAATCAGAACATACATCTCATCGCTCGACTCCCTACAAAGTATCCCTAAAGATTTGGTTCAAAATAGTAACACCTTATGTCCAAGTGAGATTGTGCCTTGTTTTCGGTGAAAAAAAGTGAAATGAAAATATATTTCTACTAGCGGGGGTACCCGGCGTTGCCCGAGTGTTTGTTTCCGGGACGGGGGGGGTTAAAATGTTATGGTAGGTAAGTAGGAAGGATCAAACCCGGAGTCATGAGTAAAAGTAGGAAAATAAAGTTTGAAAAAAAAAACAAAACAAAAAACATCTGCAAAGTTAACAGTTCGGCCACCAAGAAAAGTCCATTCCAGTTGTTTAGAAAAAAAAAAAAAAAAAACGACTACGGTAGGTCGGCGCGAACGTGAAAATATAATGTGAATTGTCCAGCACGCTAACCACTACGCCACAGAGCACTGCAGCTAAGTTTAGTGATTTTAAATAACTTCACATGAAAGAACTACGAAGCTAAACCGGTGTTCTCTTCTCAACCGTTCCTTGTGAACGATCCCCAAACGGTGTTAAGTGGTGGCAGGGGGAGGAGGAATTTATTAGAGAGAAAATATTTTACCACTTCCATTTATCTTAACCGATTTTGGCCGTGACCTCTCAGCAGAAAAAAGTATAGAAATCTAAGATTATCGAGGAATTTGAGAAATAATAAGCCTATAACACACCTCAGATATTGTTCTGCCGTTTGTGCATATTATATTTGCATGAAATATCTTGATTTTTAATCCTATTAAGGTCAAAATCCGACGGGAAAAATGAGTTCATTTTATTTACATAGAGAAGATAACTTACTACTGGATAATCTACCCGGCGTTGCCCGGAAATCATTACTTTCATTTTGCTTCAGTTTCCTTTTTAAACTATCTATTTTTACTATAACGTCATATATGATGCATACTACACATTGTCTAACAATAACATAAGCGTCTTCAAGTCTAATGTTAATAAATTCCTATTGAGTTATCCTTTTAAATAACCTTGCCTTAGCTAAGTTCCACTATGACTAATTTTGCCTCACCATCTACCTAACGCTTATCTTTAAATGGCCTGATGCTTTTAAATGTGGTAACATTCCAAGTATATATATATAAAGTCAAATACCTGAATTATGTTTGTGTGTTTGTAAACAGTATACGTCATAGATGACATCATTGTAAATTATTCAGGTATTTGACTTCATTATAATACTAGCGGGGGTACCCGGCGTTTCCCGGGTGTGGTGAGGTGTATGTGTGTGTGTGGGGGGGTAAATCAAAACAAAATGGAAAATAATATACCTTGTTTAAATAGTATGAAAACAACGAAAGTGATGCACAATAAAGAACAAGCGAACGATGTAAAAACTTCTTTAAAAAATCGAAAAACAAAAACAAAAAAGCGGACGTAATGGAAATAAAAAATGAATGAAATAATGGCATAAATGACCTTGTTTTAATATTAAAACTTAAGAAATCGACAAAAAATATATCTGACATCTCAGCTCGAACCTGCAATATTAAGATAAAGACTCTGCTATTATACCGAGTGGACTATGATCGCGTGATCGAAAGTAGGTGTTTTTTCATATTTAAATTTATTCAAGAAGGAATTTAATTCCGCATGCTTGTTTGGCCAAATTGTCATGAAGGAACGATTTTTGCTACCCCTTCCTGTAGAAAATTGTCCAGGTAGGCGTTAAGGAATTAATGTTTATACCCAATATTTCGATATTTTTTGTCCGAAAGTCGAGCTTAAAAATGATATCGATTTCTTGAAAATCCGTCGCCTTTTTAGAAAATAATAGGCAGGCATAGAAACATGTATACATACATACATTTAAACAGACAGGTAAGATTTATATTATAGAAAAATGATGATGGACTCTTCCGTCGATTTCGGCGTATGGGATTCCGCCACAACAACTAAGTTGCTCGGAAATCCGCACAGAATATTAGTCTATAGTGGTGAGGGCTTTGTGTAGAACCATCCACTCTTTTCGGTATTACTGCTAACCTTTGCTGGTGCCACGGGACAGAGTATACAGTAAACCGCAGGTTTTTACATCAGTTTCTCTCTTCTAGACGCTTGCCTTAACGAGGGCTTGAGGTGCATCAATCCCAGTGAATTAATGCGACCTCAGGTACCAACCTGGAAATGTCTACGACTCGGCGCGGTACATGCAGCACCCAAATGGTACTGGTCAGGCTCAAAGTTTCTTAACTTCGGTGATTGTGCCGCATATATATATATATATATATATATATATATATATATATATATATACATATATATATATATATATATATATATATATATATATATATATATATATATATATATATATATAGTGAGAGGGAGAGGGAGAGGGAGGGAGAGAGAGATAGAGATAGAGATTCGGTCTCATACAGATTTCCATCACTTTACGGAAACATCTATTTAAGAGATACACACCCATAAATCCTGATAGATTTCTTAATATTAAAAGTAATATTTTTATGACTACTCGTAATTCTAATTATCGCATTTCATTGAAAAATGTTCTAAATTGAAAATGATGACCTACGCTTAATTATTTTTATTTTCAAATTACAACTTCCGGTTACGTTTACGCGTGGATACATCTCGACATAGCTTGCTTTGAAGTTAATTATTTGCCACTTGGATTACTTTAGAAATATTTACTTTGAAAATAAACTCGGCATGAGACGAAATTAATAACAAGGCTTGTCTGTTAAAAAATGGACGGATAAAAATAAATAAATAAGATGTTGGTACTGGTGGTAATGTTGTTGCGAATCGCCAGGAAATGACCTCGAGACCATGTTGCAATAGATTCGTAAATGGATGGTAACATTAAATGCTAGTAAAGTCTAAGTTGCTCTCCTTTAAGAATTACAAGAGGCTTTTTAAACACCGATATCCATTACAAATAACACCCTGACACAAATACATTGAGGACATTGCGAACGCTACTGAAAAGAAAGTAGGTTCTCTCTCTTGTCTTAGGAAATAACTCACAGCTGAAAGTGTCCTGTGCGTCTACAAAGCCACCATTCGCACATGCATGGTAGGTTGTTGCCGCTTCTGGGTTGGTACATCTACCACTTGTCTTTCCCTCTTGAATAGAATTCAAAACAGTCTTCAATCTCATCTTCCACTTTGTCAACTAATCTCCAATCCCTGTCCCATCGCCGCAATGCTGCATCTCTGTGATTGATTTACAAGTATTTTAATGGAATGTGTTCTAATGAACTTGTTACACTTGTACCTTCTCACTGTACATATCCCCGACAAACCCGCCTATCAACAAAATAACACCCCGTTACTGTTTAAATGTAACGTAAATCGACAGCTGGTTAATTTTTCTTAGGAAGGTCGATGATTTCATCGGCCGAAGTGTAAGAATCACAAAAGCTAACCTTTTTTCATATGATGTTACCTCAAGTAACAGCACGAAACGGGATAGTCCACCAGATTAGATGAATTTTTGTCCTGAAATCCAGGAAATCTAAAAGAGCAAATGAAAAAAAGAGTTGCTATAACATATTTAAACGGTTAAATACGGAGAGAGAAACTATGTTCCTAACTTCTTCATTAACGCCGTATTTTAGAAGTAAAAACAAGCTTTAATGGATTATTCGAATAACTATGCATCTCATATAGGGATCAAGTTGTAGACCAAAGAAAGGAGTTTCCTTGATATCTTAGAACTTTGACTGAAGTAAATTGAAACAAAAAGAGATGCATAACACACACATATATATATATATATATATATATATGTATATGTATATATAAAATAAAAAATTAAATAAAAATTACAATTAAATTTACCAAAATGATCCAAAATGGTAAAACTGAAGTATATTATAAATATTAAAGAATTAATATTTATACAGTTATCTCAGCCAGATGTAAAAGCTCGATAAAACCAAATAGGAGATAGAGCTTATAATCTTCCTTATTTATATTTATGTCCCGGAAGCAGTGTGAAAAGCATATCTTATTTTTCTTTTATTAATATTATTGGAATTTTTCCCCCTTTTCCCTTGTACATATTTGTGAATTATTCCATGGATTTCGGCCTTTGGATTATTTTGGACAATCTTCCAATTACGGGATTTCCTTGAATTTTACTTGTGCAAATGGAAATTCAATTAACTTTCTTGAAGTTTTATTTCTGGATTTTACTGTCATTGGATTATTTATCGTTCACCAGACTATCCATTCACGTGTAATCACCTTTTTCTTCACCATATTCCCTCTGCTTCACTTTTTTGTTATCAAGAAAGATCTTTGACTTACTTGTTGTTTCATCAAATACTTTTGTATGCAAAATCCGATCCCGAATTTTGCTAATTCCTACCCTCTGATGAGAAGGAAAGCATTTCTCCGAAACTCCGCGGATTAAGGACTATCCATTTATCAAGTGTGTACTTTTCAGATTAAATATGTTTTTAACTCTTTTTCAGTGTTTTTTAACATGTTTTATTAACTCTTTGCTCGTGTATATATATATAAATTTTTTTTTTTTTACTATAATAATTATTAAATACCTACAGACACTACTGTTTCATCTTTTCGGGAATCTTCAGTGAAGGGTGTCACGATTAATACCAGTCGACCGATTCGACCCGCATCACGAGACATCTCTGGCTCGGTTTAGCGAAGACCTAATCCATTCGGCTACCATTAACCGCGTGAAATAACGTCGAATTTAAACATTTTAATTTTAAATGTTCATTTACGTCAGTCAGAGAGTGACCCCCAAACAAAGCAAATTGCCACTTTGGTGTAGGGGGCTACTATCAGGGGCAACAACTACTGGGGTACTATGTAGGGATTTGGGCAGCAAGATGTCGGTTCACGTTACACTTGAACTTCTGCACGTCAGTACTGTTGGGGAAGCAGGGACCTGGAATGGAATTCCAGCGTCTAGTTGTTCTGGGGAAGAAACTATTGGAGTAAAAAGATATTTTACATCTAGGGATCTCTACAGTGTGGGGGTGGGATTTAGCAGCCTGTCGGGTTTGTCGAGGGTGCTCACGTCGTGGGGGAACAAGTGCTTGCAGTTCGTCAGAGCATTCACCACTAAAATACTTGTAGAAAAGGCACAGGGATGCAACATTTCGTCGATGGGACAGAGGCTGAAGCTTAGATGCCAGTTTAGGGCCTATCAGGTTTGCGACTCTCTTTTGAACCTTGTCAAGGAGCGAGAGACTAGTAGCAGATGCACCAGCCCTGATGTGACAACAATACTCCATACATGGGCGAATGGTGGCCTTATAGAGGTACAGGATACTTTCCGGTGTTAGTAATTGTCTAGCCCGGTAGAGAGAGCCCACCTTTCTTGCAGCAGCCCTGGCAATGCCTTCCATGTAATTGTTCTAACTCATGTTTCCTGTGAACGTTAGGCCAAGGAGTTTGAATATATATACAATAATATATTATGCATATATATTTTTTCTAATTAAGCCAACCATGGGAGATGGCATGGTGATGGCATTTTGGTTTTTCTATCCATCTAATTTCTCGAATCCACTCAACTGTGAATGGACCTATCTTGGACTATTGTACTATTGAAAAAAAAAAAACAATTCCCATAATTTCAGCTGCGTTGAAAATTTTCCAAACGGAATAATTCTAATCAATTGGATTTAATTTCGGACTTCATTGTTTCTAAAGATTTATTTTCACCTTCGGATCACCTTTAAGAGAGTCTTCATTCAAGCTGCAATTTTATGCTCGTTTCGTTCTTATATTTTTACATATTCTACATTTCTCCTCATTGTTTTTTTTTTTTAAGGACATGCACATTTTTGCAATTCATGACGAAAATAAATTGCAGTTAAATTTCACGCCGGAACAGCACATTCTAGCATTTCTACAATTATAATTTGCTGATTTCTTTCCGTCCTCTAATGAGAAGGATAGCAAGAGTAGTATTTTTTTGAAACTCCGCTGAATAAAGACTTTCTAAATTGTATTTTGTAGTAATCGGTCGAACAATAAATATAATTTTATATTTCAACTTCCAGTTTTTTATTTTCTATTATAATAACTCTACCTCCTATTATTTGTGTATTGAGTTATTTTTATTTGGTTGGGATTAAAATATTTATATATAATACTTTTATTTATATTAGATCAAAGTTTACCAATGCTTATATATATATATATATATATATATATATATATATATATATATATAACTATGGGATCCCGATTTTAAATCTCGCGAGATTCAGCCACCCTGGTGAGTCGTAGACGACGATACACGTGTGAGCGAGACAATACATTTTAAAAACAATACATGCCGCTCTCAATCTGGGGGTACTAAATTGGTAAAAGGGAATTTTTTTCTGATTCACAGTCAGGTAAGAATGTACTTTTGTATAAATAATTGAATTCATTCCAAAGTATCGTAAACAAATGAATTATATATATATATATATATATATATATATATATATATATATATATATATATATATATATATATATATATATATATATACTAGCTTAAGTTCCCGGATCTTTGGAGGTATGTGTTGAGCAAAAAAAAATGTAGTAATAGGCAGGCAGGCTTGAACCTGTACCGCAAAGGTGGAAAAGAACGAAAGAAAAGAGAGAGAAAAAAAGGCGACATCTGTGCCGTTGCGTATATCGCCAAACCGAAATTGGCAAATGATTAAATCAAGGTTAGTCTATCGAAAAGCAAGATCAACTTCCAAAAATATCGGCGAAAAAACCGACCTGTCCTTGTAGAAAAGTTCCTAGTGGAGGGTGAATGAATGAATGTTTTTAGCAAATTTTTCGATATTTGTCGTCTGAAGGTCGCGCTTTAAACCGATATCGATCTCATGAAAACGAAAGTTTTAGGCAGACATACAAACATGCATACATACATACATTTAGACAGACAGATGATATTTACATTATAGGTATATAATGAGTGAGATAGATATATTTTCACTGCATTAACGTCTCTATAATATTTAAATGATATATTTATATTTTATACATATGCTGTTAATTTTATGTTTACATGAGGAGTATTCCCAAAGTATTGCCTGCCATTTTTCTACCAGAATTGATCATGGGGAATTCCAAATTGCATCGGTAACTTGACTGAACTTATCATTCATGTTGTGAAAGTTACTTTTTGTGCGCCAGAAATTGACGGTATGAGTCTCAAAGAAAGCAGCAATATGTAATTGAATTTTTGGGAAAAATGCATTGAGAATTGTGGTGAAGAAAAATAAATGTTGTCGTGACATTTTAGGGTTTGTTTTCACGCCGGAAAATTTAAAGAGGAAAAAAATTAATAGTTTAAATAAGGAATTAGAATAATATAATTTATTTATACAAACACCCACGCGTGTATAACGGATATATATATATATATATATATATATATATATATATATATATATATATATATATAATATATATATATATATATTTGTTTATTTAATATATATATATATATATATATATATATATATATATATATATATATGGGCTTAAAAAGTTAAAATCCGGAAGTGTACTCGGTTTACCTAAATAGAAACGGAAGTCACCAAGCATGAAATGAAATACAAAACCGTATGGAACCATGTGGAACCACTAAAAACCTTTCATACTTTTTTTCATTACAACAATCTATTTATCCATTTTAAGAAATTTTTAAGACAAATGTTTTAAATAAGTTTGTTGGGGGGTAGATAAGACAAGTAAGGTTTATAATGAACTTTTATGCATTATTTATACATTATTTATGACAAAATTCTGTGATAAAACTTGTGCCACACAAAAATATATTGTTTCAAAAGACACCATTTATAGAAATGTAAATAATAAAAATTGTAATTAGTTATTATTATTATTTTTTTTTTGAGGTAACACAAAAAATAACAAGTGAAACATGCCTGGTACCCCGCACAGTGAACGAGACATAAAATAAATGACTAAGTTTATCATTACCCCCCCACACACACACACATGTAGCCCCAAAAGTCCTCAGAGGATATCAAATCCTAGTAAAAATGAACAAACGGTGCAGTTTATGGCCTTAACATTTGAGTTCTGCATATGCCAAAAAAAACAAAAAACGAAATGACTAAGTCCGTCATTTGCCTCCACTTTTAGCCCCAAAAGTCCAAAAGGACTGAACATATTTAAATTTGAGTTCAGCATCATACAAAACTGCTAAATAGACGTACTCAGAAAATTATGGACAAATATGGTAAAATAGTCCCAAAATGGAGTGTTTTCTTAGTCCTAAAAGTGTTCCTGGGGCACACCCAAGAGTTATCGCGAAGCATAGACAAAAAATAAATATATAGAAATGAGTTAGTTACAATTGTTCAGAAAGTTGTATGAAAATTCAAGGCATCATTTTTTTTGGAATTAGCACAAAAGTGTCAATTTTAGCCATTTAAATCCAAAAAGCCTCCCTGGGATGGGGGGGGGGTCAATCGAGTTTTCCAGAAAAATCCGTTCTGTAATTGTCTACTAATATTATGTTTAATGTTTGTGCAAATTTTCAAAAACTTCGTAGTTATTAAGAGAAGTGCGGACAAGAAAGGTGAATTTACAGGTCCACCCTCATTTTGTCGGGGTCCCAAAAATAATTTATAGAAATGTTAAAAAAAAAAGGTTATAATTTTTTTATTGTTTCATGATGGCTCTAAAAGTGTTAAAACTAAAATATTTTTTTAAAAAATTATTTTAATATTTACTTCATGTTTAGTGACTTCCGCTCCGTTCAATAAGTAAACCAAGTCAACTTCCGGCGTTTACTTTGACTGAAGCATATATATATATATATATATATATATATATATATATATATATATATATATATATATATATATATATATATATATATATATAATTATTTACTATAATAATTATTAAAAACCTACAGGCACTAGTGGTTGATCTTTTCGGGAATCTTCAGTGCAGGATGATTTTATATATATATATATATATATATATATATATGTATATCTTTATTCGATTGGCAAAATTTTAGAATAATTTTAAAGAAGTGAACCATCGCGTAAATTCAATCAACTAAAAAATGGAAAACGGGGTGAGGAAAAGAAAAAAAAATATATAATGGGGCAAGTTATATGTACAATTCAATATAATAAATAAGTCGATTAAAAACGGTCGTTAAATTATACCCAAACCGCTTATATATATATATATATATATATATATATATATATATATATATATATATATATATATATACATGTTATTCTTTATGTAAATACAGTTATATAATGCAATGGTATGCAGACCGTTTCAATCATATTTGATTTCATCAGGCATAAAAAATTAAAATGCAAAAATTAAAAATGTCCCTGACATTTCCAAATTTTGAGGAGAGAAAATATGCCAGTTACTTGCCAAATATTACTGTATTTACATAAGGAATAATAAAAAATACAGTTTGCTCTTTTTGATTGAGAACAATCAACAGACCTTATTGAAATGCAATTCTACTTCTTTTGTGGATATTTTTCCACCTGGAATATATATATATATATATATATATATATATATATATATATATATATATATATATATATATATATAACTACTTTATTTACTCATTCAAAAGTGCTCAGTACGTAGGTAGAGCTAGTAAGTAAGTTATAAAACATTTTATAACTTACTATATATATACACATATATATATATATAGATAGATAGATATAAGTTATATATATATAAGTTATATATATAAGTTATATATATATATATAAGTTATAAAACATTTTATAACTTACTATATATATATATTATATTTTTAACATAATATATATATATATATATATATATATATATATATATATATATATATATATACGTTAATTATACATTTTATCCTTAAATACTATAACATATATATGTGTACGGAAATAATATTTACGTCAATACAATAATATATGAAATTTATATAAAGATGAACGTCATAAATTACAGAAAAGATAATTGTATATATAAAAGAATCATAGATATTTACATAAATATAACTATGATTATACATAAACATACTATTTATATTGTGGAAACCTACTGTATTCATATTTGGATATGCATATAACATTTATACGACAGTAAATATAATTAAGATATGCCTACAGCAATTATATGTATTTATATGTAACTTCGACTAAAGTTATTTTCATGCTTATACATTTTCAAATAGAAAATGTATAAGTCAATTATACACACACGCATATACATATTTATATATACGTATATACATCTTTATATATACGTATATAAATTTGATATGACAACTAACAAGTCCACGTAGTAATATATAATATACATATAGCATTAAGGACGCAAAATATATTTTCGATAAGTTTTTTTAACCTTTCATAGCAATAATATTATAATAATGTAAACTAATGGGACCTGCGGAAATTCCGCAGAAACTCATTCATATGTAATATATTGATGTATGCTTTCTGTTGATGTTCAGTGTAAATTGAGACACTCTGATATGCTTGTAGCTTTTTGTTAAAACTTAAAAAAGTATTTGTCTAAGCTAGCATAACGCCTATAAAGCCCCGTCGTAAAGTACGCTTAAACATGATATTTTAATTCTTGCAAATTTCGTATATATTATTATAGAGTTAATGTTGTATCGATGTTTAATTATTATAAAGCTGCGAGTTAAATACACACACACACACACACACATATATATATATACATATATATATATATATATATATATATATATATATATATATATATATATATATATATATATATATATATGATTAGGTGCATTAGCTTGAATCGTAACAGGAAATTAAAACTTATGAAAAAAATATATGTATATATATGTAACTTGAGTTCCTTCAGTCATAATCGA
>NC_136521.1:821767-884267 GCF_053919585.1 Euprymna scolopes | reverse complement strand
AAACGCATCCCAGGGCCACCGTTTCCCGGGGTATTACATATTATAAATAATATATATTATTAATTATATATTTATTAAATAATATATATTAGTAATCATTTTCATTAGTACTAATAAGTCACCTGCTAAAAATTAGAGTAACAATTTCCATACTACCACCAGGAATTTTGATTTTAACATAATGATACCACATTAATATATCCTAATTAATAATGTTATGATAATAATAATAATAATGATAATAATAATAATATTAAAGGAAATAATAACAACGTTATGTCGTATTAATATACATGAATTATCCTATTAAATTGTTTGATAATTGTGATATTTTTTAATATAACGAATATCACTTTACGTCAACGTTAATAATATAATAGTAATGATAATATTAAGAAAATTATTATGAGAAAATAATAATAAAGATAATGATAATTTTATTATAATTCCTAATAATAATACGAAAAGCATAACTTCTAATAATTATAATAATAGTATTATCAATGGTAAAATAATTCTTCTAGCACTATAAAAATAATTTGTAATTGTACTAGAAATGACTAATATGGCAAATCTAGAAAATAGTAATAATGATAATGATTAAATATTAAACTATAACAACATGCATAATTGCAATAAAATTAATAATAATAAAAATTATTATAATAATAAATAAGATTAATATTAATAACAAGAACGATAACAATAACTAATAAAGACTAAAAACCTTCTAACAGAAATATTACACACTAATACTTAACAAATTAATAATAATAATAATAATAATAATAATAATAACAAGAACAATATAATAATAATAATAATAATAATAATGATAATAATAATTATAATAATAATAATAATAATAATAATAATAATAATAATAATAATAATAATAATAATATTTGTAATTATTATTGTTTCTACTATTATGGATTATAGTAATATCAATAACTAAGTCAACAGCAATATTAATTATAATAACAATAACAATAACAATAATATTACTACTATTGATATTACTAAAACAGTAATCTAAACAGAATCAACAATAAAAATCAATTATATTTATAATTAACAATAATATAACAAACTGAAACATTTACCACTGTAATAATAATAATAATAATAATAATAATGATAATAATAATAATAATAATAATAATAATACGTAATAAAAATTCTTAACAAAACAAATATAAAAATAAAAATTATAAATTGCTATAGTAATATTAATAACTTAATTAACAACAATAATTCTTATGTTAATAACAATACTGTAATAAACATTACTAATATTAATATAACTAAAACAGCAATCTAAATAACAACCTTAGTAAAATCAGTTTTAATAACAACTATCAGTAATATTACGACCTGAAACTTTAACTACTATAATAATAACAAACATAATGTTAATAATATTAATTATAAAAATAATAAATAAAGAATTATTATTATTATTATTATTATTATTATTATTATTGCGTATATTAATATGAATAATTTAGTCAACAAAAACATTAATTGTTATAATAACAATAATATTATATCCATTACTAATATAAATATTACTAAAACAGTCACTTTAACACCAACAACAATGAAAAACAATGTTACTATAATAATTACTAACAGTATTATTGCAAACTAAAACATTAACCAAAAACACTACTACTACTACTACTAATACTAATACTAATACTAATACTACTACTAACACCACCAACAACAATAATAATAATATCAGTAATAATTAAAATTATTAGTATTATTATTAATAGTATTATTATTCATGTTATTATTAAAGAAATATTAATAACTTGGTCCACCGCAATAGTCATTATAATAAGAACAGTAATGTTATATATATTACTAATATTAATATTACTGAAATAACCATCTCAATAGTAACAAAAATAAAAATCAATGTTAATATCATAACGAACAGTAATAATTCTACCCAAAACTTTAACCACAATAATAATAATAATAATAATAATAATAATAATAATAATAATAATAATACAAAATAATGGTAACAATTTTAACTAAAACCTTTATAAAATAATAATAATAATAATAATAATAATAATAATAATAATAATAATAATATTATTATTATTATCATTGCTGTTTTTATTGTTATTATGAATTTTATTATTATAGAAATATTGATAACTTGGTCAACAGCAATACTAATTATCATCAGAACAATAACGTTATATATATTACTAATGTTAATATTATTAAAAGCACTATCTCAATAGGAACAACAATAATAACCAATGTTAATATAATACTGAACAGTAATATTTCTAACCAAAACTTTAACCACTATAATAATAATAATAATAATAATAATAATAATAATAATAATAATAATAATAATAATAATAATAATAATAATAATCATAATGGAGCAACTCGTACCAACAGCAATATTCATATTAACATTAATATTATTAACACATTTTATTATACTATTATTAACATAATCGATAATGCTATTAAAACAACAACCATATTAATAGTAGTCAACATTATTATACTAATTACTAAAAGTAATATTACTAACTATAACCATCACCAAAATAATAATAATAATAATAATAATAATAATAATAATAATAATAATAATAATAATAATAATAATATTAATAATAATAATAATAATAATAATTACATCCCAGCCTTTGTTTGGTAAAATCCATTCGCTTCTGTCATTCCCAGAAAGCTGGGAGTCGTTATTCTGACATTCCTCCCCCATCCGACCTGATCGCCTCTCCTTGTCCCTACACACACACCCCTCCCGTCGATTCTTAATTTTTCTCTTCTTCCTCTTCCTTCTACCAGCTTCCATCTTTCCACCCACGTGCACCCATACCCACTGGGGCCCCACCCCCTTCAAAGACCTGAAACTGTCCGAGATATTTCGGATGATGGACGATCAGATGTGGCAGGCTAGCACGCTCGACGGCGCCCAACTCCTTTCTTGAAGCTGATCGCGTCTGACAGTGACAAATCGCTGTCCTCACAAGAGTTGGCAGACTAACCGACCAGCGATTCTCGAGATATAGTCAGTTCCTTAAAAAGAATAAGAATAAGAATAAAAACTAAATAAAATAATGTATTATAGCCAGTTCCTTAAAAATAATAACAATAATAAATAAAGAAATGTTGACGCTGTACGTACCTTCTTCCTCTTTGGGTAACTAGGTTTGTCTAAGAAGTGGAGTGTATAGCGATAGAGAGAGACAGAGAGACAGTTAGAGGGAAAGAGAGAAAAAAGAGATAGAAGGGAAAAAGAAAAGATAAAAAGGGAAAAGATTAGAGAGAAAGCGGTGCAGAGAGAGCGTCACATTCTGAAGAATCGTTATATAGAAAAAGAGAGTAGATGGATAGGAAGAAAGAGCGGTATATATATATATGTATATATATATATATATATATATATAGAGAGAGAGAGAGAGAGAGAGAGAGGGGGGGAGATAGAAGGACAGAGAGATAGGCAGACAGACGGGGATTTTGGGATTTATAGAGTAATTAAGAGAGAGACGTGGATGTATGGAAAAGAAAGAGATAATAATGATGTAAATATATATATATATAGAGAGAGAGAGAGAGAGAGAGAAAGAGAGAAAGAAAGAGAGAGAGAAAGAGAGAGAGAATGTTAACGCGGTAGTACCCTTTTCATTTTTGGGTAACTACGTTTTGTCTGAGAGATAGTGTGTAAGAAACAAAGAGAACCATATAGATAGAGTGTTATAGAGAAAGAGAAAAGAAAGAGAGAGGGGGAAGAGAAAGAATTAATAGGAGGGAAAGAAAGAAAGAGAGAGGATAAGAAGAGATGGCCACACAGATTGACGGGTTTTATACAGAAAAGATGAAAGACTGAGAGACAACAACTATGCAAAGATAATATATATATATATATATATATATATATATATATATATATATATATATATAAAGAGAGAGAGAAAAAGAGAAAGAGAGAGAGAGAGTAAGAGAAAGAGAGAGAATGAGAGCCAGAGACAGAGGAAGAAAGAAAAGAGCATACAGGCAGATAGAAGAAGATTTACAGAAACAGGAAAATAGCGAGGTACAGAAAACCATAGAGAAAAATACGCAGTTTATATGCAGAAATCAATGAGAGAGAATGTGTGTGTGTGTGAGTGTGTGTGTGTGAGAGATAGATAGAGAGAGATAGAGAGAGAAAGAGAGAGAGAGGGAGAGAGAGGAAACGAGGGGCAGAAACACGGGAATACGTATATAGTGAAAGCGAAGTAGAATGCTATGACATAAACTGAGACAGAGAGAGAGAGAAAGAGAGATATATATAGAGAGAGAATGAAAGAGAGAAATAGATAGATAGATAGATAGATAGATAGCGAACAAACAGAGAGAATAAATGAGAAAATAGACAGTTTAACAAAATAAGTAAAATAGAATAGATAGATAGACAGACAGACAGACAGATATCTATATATATATATATATATATATATATATATATATATATAGATAGATAGATAGATAGATAGATAGACAGACAGATGGAAATAGAGATAGATTAATAATGAACAAACATAGAAAAGGAGTCAAAGAGAAATCGTTAAGAAAGGGAGTGAAACAGAATAGATAGATAGATTTATAGATAGATACATAGATTTATAGATAGATAGATAGATAGATAGATTGATAATAGATTAACATATAGATAGATAGGTAGATAGATAGATAGGTAGACAGATTAATAGATAATTAGATTTATATATAGAGATAGAAAGATATATGGATAGGTAGATAGATGGAGAACAAACAGAGGAAATATAGATAGATCGATTAATAGATAGATAGATTAATAGATAAATAGATAGATAGATAGATAGATAGATAGATAGATAGATTGATAATAGATTAACAGATAGATAGATAGGTAGATAGATAGATAGGTAGACAGATTAATAGATAATTAGATTTATATATAGAGATAGAAAGATATATGGATAGATAGATAGATGGAGAACAAACAGAGGAAATATGTAAGAGAGAATTAAGTTTAAGAAAGAGAGTGAAACAGAATAGCGAAATAGATAGATAGATAGATAGATAGATAGATAGATAGATAGATAGAAAGAGTGAGAGAGAGAAGGTTGAGTGTTATACAAGGAAAATCAAATAAATGATAAAAGAGAGAGGCAGAAAAAAGGGGGGAAATAGAAAAAGTGAGAGGAGTATACAGTGAAAAAAAAAAGATGAAATAGAAAAGAAAGAAAAAGAGGCGAATATTATAGTCAGTTCCTTAAAATAATAATAATAAATAAATAAAATAACGTATAAAGTCGTTTTGCGGCTGTACTTACCCTCTTTCCCTTTGGTTAATAGGGTTGGTCTGGGGACCTTTTTGGGGTCCCAGGGAAAGGTTTCTCGCCAAGGATGCTGGAAAAAGTTTCGCGCAGAAACGCAAGACAGGGAGGAATTCTTAATATTCTTAAAATGTCCGCCATGTTGGAAATTAATGACAAACGGAGAAAGGAAGGGGAAGGACGGGCGGAGTGAGAGAAAGAGAGATGGAAGGCGAAAAGTTTTGACATGTTGGGAATAATGATAAGCGGGTGCTTTGTGGGGTGGGGGATAATGTTGTGTGAAGAGAAAGACAGAGACAGCGAGAAAAAGAAATAGTGTGTATGTGTCTGAAAAGGAGAAAAAAAAGGGAGACAGAGTGAAAAGGAGTGGGAAAGAGGGATAGTTAAAAACAGAGAGACTGAAAGAGAGAGTTAAATATGAAAAATAGAGGCCGGAAGAGCGAGAATGGAAGAGAGAAAGGAAAATAAAGAGAGATAGATTGAAAAGAAGAGAGAACACAAAAAGAGAATCAAAATAATGAGTTAATAAAAGAGATGGAAGGAAAAAAGTTTTGACATGTTGGGTATGCAGGCGGAACGATAAAATTGTCACCCTAGAGAAGACAACATGATTCCATTTCCGTCTGATGAAAACTGGTTTTCTGTTTATTTATTTATTATTTATTTATTTTGCAGGCCATCTACTAGTTGGCCAGTTGTGTACAAATGTCAAAGATTATAGGAGCCTTCCATCATGTCTGAAAGTGACACAATGTTCAGCGCCGCTGTAGATAGGTATATATATATATATATATATATATATATATATATATATATATATAGAGAGAGAGAGAGAGAGAGAGAGAGAGAGAGAGAGAAAGAGAGAGAGATAGGGAAAGGCAGAAAGCAGGAGGGACCATTATATACAGATAAAGTAAGATAAACTGTCAGTGGCAAAAAGAAAGCTAAGGGGGGGGGCTGACTCCTTGTATATCCTTTCTCCACCTCCCTCGCCCTGTTTTCTCTCTCACTTTTTCCATTCCATTCCTTATGACTCTCTCTCTCTCTCTCCTTCTCTATCTATCTATCTATCTATATTTCTATCTATCTTTCTATCTATCTATCTAACTCAGTTTCTCATGGAAATTATGAGTTTGGAAGTTAAAATATACTGTGAAGAAAGAGAGAAAACGTGATAAGGAAGGAGATAAAGAGAAAGAGAGATGTAGTGAGAGAAGGAGAGATAAATTGAGAGAAAAAGATAGAAAGATATAGGAGAGATATGACGAGAAAGAGAAAATATCTGTGCGATATCTTCTACTGAGCATCAATTACTATCTCTGTATGGATCAAATGATTATATCGTTGTCATTCGTTTCCACGATATCTTTCGAATTAGATTTATCCCTAGAAAAACGGCAGGTATTTACAGGAGGGGCCACGTGTAAGTTGCCAACATCTTAACGTCAAACATCCTTAAGTCAAAGAGTTTTCATAGAACGAACTGGACTCAAACTTAGCACATGCTATTTTCCAATCTGTGTCGTTAACTATTTAGCCACAGTCACGTACGTTAATTCATTCATTTCGTATGAATCAGATGATGCAATTGTTGGCATTAGTTTCTTCAATATGTTTCTGAACAGAATATTTTCTCGTAAGACATTGGTTAAAACGAAAAAAGGAAAAGAGAGGGGGAAAAAGATAGATTGAAAGACCAATCCTGATACAAACGAAGGTAAATATTTCTCGGTCTTCATATCTCCCCAATTCCCTTACCCTCTCTATCTTTTTTTTTTTTTTTTTTCGTTTTAAAAATGCTTTCAGGAGTTCTTGATTTCAAAAGAAAACCTTTGCAACATTCATGGAATGCATACGAAACCATAACAGCAACATATATAGAGAAGAGCGTTATTGCCGGAATGTTACCCTGCCTTATTCCATTATATGTCGGAATCTCCGCAGACAATTTTTCTGTTAAAGGTGATCCGATCCCTTATGTCCGTATGCTACAGAGTCGGCATAATCACAAAAAGTTGTGGACACAATACATTACTAAGAAATACCCACAAAGCATCAGGATTGACGATATCAAAAGCCTTCGGTAAGTCAACGAATACTTGCTATAGTAGACACTCGTTGCTGGATGGGATTCTCTAGAATTACTGCTTCAAATACCATGCTAATGATCTTCTATCAGATCTAAAGGCAATGAATTCAATAAACGACGACTTGTACAATTTTAACTTATGACGAGTGTCCAAAAATAACTGAATGGTTCTTTATTTAAATAGATCCTTTATTTTTGGTGATATATTTCTGTGATTTTAACACAATCTGACTAGGATATTGAGAAATCTAAAAAAAATAAATGCAAAATTCCAACAATATTTATGAAAAATAATATCTTTTAAATGTTTAAATGTTGCCCATTTTCAGCTTGGCCTATTAATATATATATATATCTATATATATATATATATATATATATATATATATATATATATATATAAAAGTGACTTTGTCTATCTATCTACCTGTGAGGAACGGTCTGCAGAAATACATATTTATATGTTAAAATCGGTTCAGTTTTCACTATTTCTTATCCATCTGACGCTAGTTCAAACGGTAATGACTAAGGTTGGAGAACTATATGCTTTGGTTTCGATTCCAGCTGATGACACCCCAAGTCATATTTGTTTTATCACTACTGTATATTTATCACTACTGTATATTTATCACTACTGTATATTTATCACTACTGTATATTTATCACTACTATATATTTATCACTACTGTATATTTATCACTACTATATATTTATCACTACTGTATATTTATCACTACTATATATTTATCACTACTATATATTTATCACTACTATATATTTATCACTACTGTATATTTATCACTACTGTATATTTATCACTACTATATATTTATCACTACTATATATTTATCACTACTGTATATTTATCACTACTATATATTTATCACTACTACATATTTATCACTACTATATATTTATCACTACTGTATATTTATCACTACTGTATATTTATCACTACTATATATTTATCACTACTATATATTTATCACTACTGTATATTTATCACTACTATATATTTATCACTACTGTATATTAATCACTACTGTATATTTATCACTACTATATATTTATCACTACTGTATATTTATCACTACTATATATTTATCACTACTGTATATTTATCACTACTGTATATTTATCACTACTGTATATTTATCACTACTATATATTTATCACTACTGTATATTTATCACTACTGTATATTTATCACTACTACATATTTATCACTACTATATATTTATCACTACTGTATATTTATCACTACTATATATTTATCACTACTGTATATTTATCACTACTATATATTTATCACTACTGTATATTTATCACTACTATATATTTATCACTACTGTATATTTATCACTACTATATATTTATCACTACTATATATTTATCACTACTGTATATTTATCACTACTATATATTTATCACAACTGTATATTTTTCACTACTATATATTTATCACTACTACATATTTATCACTACTATATATTTATCACTACTGTATATTTATAACTACTATATATTTATCACTACTGTATATTTATCACTACTATATATTTATCACTACTATATATTTATTACTACTATATATTTATCACTACTACATATTTATCACTACTATATATTTATCACTACTGTATATTTATCACTACTATATATTTATCACTACTGTATATTTATCACTACTATATATTTATCACTACTGTATATTTATCACTACTATATATTTATCACTACTGTATATTTATCACTACTATATATTTATCACTACTGTATATTTATCACTACTGTATATTTATCACTACTATATATTTATCACTACTACATATTTATCACTACTATATATTTATCACTACTGTATATTTATCACTACTATATATTTATCACTACTGTATATTTATCACTACTATATATTTATCACTACTGTATATTTATCACTACTGTATATTTATCACTACTATATATTTATCACTACTACATATTTATCACTACTATATATTTGTCACTACTGCATATTTATCACTACTATATATTTATCACTACTGTATATTTATCACTACTATATATTTATCACTACTATATATTTATCACTACTATATATTTATCACTACTACATATTTATCACTACTATATATTTATCACTACTGTATATTTATCACTACTATATATTTATCACTACTGTATATTTATCACTACTATTTATTTATCACTACTGTATATTTATCACTACTGTATATTTATCACTACTATATATTTATCACTACTACATATTTATCACTACTATATATTTGTCACTACTGTATATTTATCACTACTATATATTTATCACTACTGTATATTTATCACTACTATATATTTATCACTACTATATATTTATCACTACTACATATTTATCACTACTATATATTTATCACTACTGTATATTTATCACTACTGTATATTTATCACTACTATATATTTATCACTACTATATATTTATCACTACTGTATATTTATCACTACTATATATTTATCACTACTGTATATTAATCACTACTGTATATTTATCACTACTATATATTTATCACTACTGTATATTTATCACTACTATATATTTATCACTACTGTATATTTATCACTACTGTATATTTATCACTACTGTATATTTATCACTACTATATATTTATCACTACTGTATATTTATCACTACTGTATATTTATCACTACTGTATATTTATCACTACTACATATTTATCACTACTATATATTTATCACTACTGTATATTTATCACTACTATATATTTATCACTACTGTATATTTATCACTACTGTATATTTATCACTACTATATATTTATCACTACTGTATATTTATCACTACTATATATTTATCACTACTATATATTTATCACTACTGTATATTTATCACTACTATATATTTATCACTACTGTATATTTTTCACTACTATATATTTATCACTACTACATATTTATCACTACTATATATTTATCACTACTGTATATTTATAACTACTATATATTTATCACTACTGTATATTTATCACTACTATATATTTATCACTACTATATATTTATTACTACTATATATTTATCACTACTACATATTTATCACTACTATATATTTATCACTACTGTATATTTATCACTACTATATATTTATCACTACTGTATATTTATCACTACTATATATTTATCACTACTGTATATTTATCACTACTATATATTTATCACTACTGTATATTTATCACTACTATATATTTATCACTACTGTATATTTATCACTACTGTATATTTATCACTACTATATATTTATCACTACTACATATTTATCACTACTATATATTTATCACTACTGTATATTTATCACTACTATATATTTATCACTACTGTATATTTATCACTACTATATATTTATCACTACTGTATATTTATCACTACTGTATATTTATCACTACTATATATTTATCACTACTACATATTTATCACTACTATATATTTGTCACTACTGCATATTTATCACTACTATATATTTATCACTACTGTATATTTATCACTACTATATATTTATCACTACTATATATTTATCACTACTATATATTTATCACTACTACATATTTATCACTACTATATATTTATCACTACTGTATATTTATCACTACTATATATTTATCACTACTGTATATTTATCACTACTATTTATTTATCACTACTGTATATTTATCACTACTGTATATTTATCACTACTATATATTTATCACTACTACATATTTATCACTACTATATATTTGTCACTACTGTATATTTATCACTACTATATATTTATCACTACTGTATATTTATCACTACTATATATTTATCACTACTATATATTTATCACTACTACATATTTATCACTACTATATATTTATCACTACTGTATATTTATCACTACTATATATTTATCACTACTGTATATTTATCACTACTATATATTTATCACTACTGTATATTTATCACTACTGTATATTTATCACTACTATATATTTATCACTACTACATATTTATCACTACTATATATTTGTCACTACTGTATATTTATCACTACTATATATTTATCACTACTGTATATTTATCACTACTATATATTTATCACTACTATATATTTATCACTACTATATATTTATCACTACTACATATTTATCACTACTATATATTTGTCACTACTGTATATTTATCACTACTATATATTTATCACTACTATATATTTATCACTACTATATATTTATCACTACTATATATTTATCACTACTACATATTTATCACTACTATATATTTATCACTACTATATATTTATCACTACTATATATTTATCACTACTATATATTTATCACTACTGTATATTTATCACTACTATTTTCCATGACATTCATGGCAGCTTGCAGAATCTCTAAATTCCGATTTAACTCTCTTATTTTGGTGCGGATGTTTTTCTTTAATTCTCGCAGGGTTTGGAGATTGTTAACATAGACTCTTTCTTCAAGATATCATCAAAAGAAAAAGTCGGGCTAGTCAAGTCTGGGGAACGGGGTGGAAGCTCTTCGAGTAAAAAACAATTGAGCCCTAATTTTGGTAAAATAATTTCACAACATTCGTACGGTGTTCAATGCTATACTTAATAATAAGTATACTTTAGTTTTAAAATATTATCTGAAAAATATCTGAATTAGAGAAAAGATAATCATTACTTCTGAAATGACAAAGTGTTTTAACCTCTCAGTGACTTTTTTTACATACATTTTATAAAAAAAAAAAAACAAGTGTATTTGGGAACCTTAAATATGACGACCCCCTGGTGTGCTTGCGGTATTATGGTAAATAAGAACTCTATATAAGACTAGCATAGGCAAACAAAGATACGGTTACGAGGGTTATTATAAATCCCCCTTCCCCAATTTTTGAGTGGCCTTGTGCTCAATTTTTTTGTTTTGTAATTTTTCACAAGATAAAAGAAATATATATATACTAAAGCCACTTTTTGATTCGTGAGTGGTTGGAAATGTACAGCCGAGTCAACAGAGATGATTCGACGCCACAACAGTTTTGTTAGAAGGTGTTGGATATCTACAGGGCAACACTGAAAAGGTGCTCGTCGATGATTATTATGATTATTTAAGCCGAAATGTTTTGGCAGCTAAAATGTTTTAGAATAAATATTTATTTACATTAATTTAGGAATGTTTACGTAAGAATTCCATCATAATAATTTAGTGAACAACTTAGAAATAATGACATGTAAAAACATCAGGTGATTATCTTAGTGGCGTATACTAATGATGCCATTTAGAAAGGGAGAGTCTTTTTAAGATACGTGGAAATTACTTAGAGAAAACAATTAGTCGGAGTCCGGAAGAGAGACGGTCGACAGATCGTTATAGTCAAAACGTAAAAAAAATAAAATTAGATGAGAATACAACTTTCCAATAGAGGAAAACTCTCTGGAATAAAAAGTTACCGAAAATAAAACTCGAGGTCTTGTCATTCTTGTGGGGGAATTTTCATTGCAGCTTCTTCGTTAAAACAAAACTGAAGAGGAATCAGACATGTTTACCGATTAGCAAATGTTGAAACCGCAACTAAATGTTATTGATTGTAAAGGTATAAAGGTCAAATTTTGTTCCTCGTCATTAAACTGTATTTAAATAATATTTAATATATACACACCTAACGACGTTTACATAGACGACGACACGCATATATACACGTGTATAGAAGCTTCCGTCAGTTTGATAGACTATGGCTATCCATTGTAAGGGTGGTTGTCGGTGGAATGTTTGTAGCAAGTGTTGCGCAATCTCCAACCACACCTCTCCTGAGTCGGCGTTGTTGAATACTAGTGGAGGTTCAGGACGACTGGAAACAATGCTGAGATAAGCAGAGAGCACAGCGCCTAGGATTCCCAAAGTGTCACCCACCTGGAACTAGCCAGGCTCAACGTTGCTTACCTTTGGTGAACTAACGAAAACCGGTATGCCAACGTGATTATGCCGTACATACACACGTTTGCCGTACGTAATCACCTACATACGCTCGCATACACTCTCAGCGATAGATGATAATAGAAACTCATAAATATATACAGCCTCACTACATTACAGAGAGAGTAGAACCCAATCAAAGTTGGTGTCGCGAGAAGAGGGCGAAAACTCACACTCAACAAGATTAGACGTAGTGGACGTGGACAAGCGTGAGAGCTGCATTATTTGGTTGCTGCGATCGAGTGACTAAGGTAAAATGACAAAAAATCAGCGACGCTACGTTCACGAAAAGCAGATGTTTGTGTAGATTTATATAAAGTCGTACTTTGTTGACACAGCAAATACTTTTAAGCCGTGCTTCCCCGTTTTTGTTAAGGTTTAGAACATTTGAACAATTCTCATATATATGGAGGGTCCTTTGTTTTCTCTTCCTAGCAACGGTGAATTGTCATTCGAGTTTGATGTAAAGAAGATGGGGAAAGCTCTTCGTGAATATCTAGCAAAACTAATTCTGGGAAATTTAAACAATATATAATAGAATAATTTTTTTTAGTTTCTTCATCATTTTATGTTTTATGGGCCATGATATGCACATAAACTCCGCAGTCATATTAGCAATTGGAGATTTGCATTGGATTTAGTCTATAACCTAATATATAAAAGACTATATAGCTGTGTCTGTCTGTCTCTGTATTTTAAAACTCTATCTCCCCCGAAACTAAAAATTGCAAAGCGGTGCTATAAGCCTCAAATGATAGTTTTTTTAGGGGCGTTCTTTTGTGGTTGTTTAGTCGGTTAAAATTGTTTTTAAGGGGTCATAAAATTGGCTAAAATTGAAAAAATCGCTAAAAATTTTGTACCGTTAGTTTATTTTTAATTTTTAATCACTTGATATACGTGCCACGTTCGTACAGTGGCAACGTCATCAACTTTGAATGATGTAGTTGCGCGTTCGGTTCTAGTTGATGACCCATAATTACGATTTTTTTTGGAAATTACGAATCTATAATAATATATAAGAAATCTTAACAAATTTAGATATTATATGTACGACCCACTCCGCTAGTCGTCAGATACTGTTTTAACAAAATCTCCTGAATTTCAATTTTTTCTTAAGATTCCTTATTATTAAGTTTCTAAATTTCTGAAACAAGAATTGATTTTTCGTATAATTTGAATTCTTTGATCTTTTGTTCTAATGGTCTCATGATATTTTCACAACGTTTCGGTCGATGTAACCTCAAAGTTTCTTTAGATGTATCTTGTCGAACTCGGTTTTTTTTCTGTGGAAATCAGGAATCTTTCTATCGAACTTCCGCAGAAACCCATGCCATAAACTACTTGGTAAAATTCACTTATTATTGTGAGATAGAAGGTTCGATCCTCAGAGCTGGCGACACTAAAAAATACAATTGCGAATTACTTATGATTCGACCCGGGCGTAGCTAACGGAAGGGGACCATACTACACCCAATGATTAAAATAAAGGGTTCTCTCCGACATTCTACGTTAAGCAGAAATATTCTCGAATTCGACAATATACAGCTGCAGAAAATCAAACGTTACCGACCAAGATGTAATGACCATAAGAGGCAAGATTAGAACAGTACTTCGAATATGAATAATCTTACGATTAAACTTTAAATTTAAGATATTTGCTAGAAAAAAAAACAATAACCGATGTTTAATAAAATTTAAATACCATTTGTTACACTTAAATCCTTAGTTCAACCTTTGTAAAAGGACAGAAAAATGTCGTAGAACATGTCCTTCTAGTATCTCAATATCTATATATGCATTAATCAATTTTGTTTTCTGGGACTTTGGATAAATTTGTGGTTTTTCGTTTTGTCGAGTCCCTTGAATAGAAAACACAAGATATATAACTCTATAATTTGTTTGTGCGAGTGACAACAAAAAGGTCCATAAAGAAAAGGATCCCTTAAAAATGAATTAGGGATCTAATTTTTTATTAACTATATATATGTGCTCTGAATTTTAAAAGTAGTACCAATTTATCTAAAACATTGGAAATCTTAATATATATATATATATATATATATATATATATATATATATATATATATATATATATATATGCTCCGTTACCCGACCCACCACCTACTGAGTATAACGTACCTTTAGAAACATTCGAAATCTCTGAGGAAAAAGTACGAAAACTACTCAAGAACTTATAGACCAACAAGGCTGCATGACTAGACGGCATCAGCCCTCTTGTTCTTTCAAATGCTGCTGATACCTTGGCACACTCAGTATCACTGATTTTCCGTAAATCTCTGCTAGAGGTACAAGTACCACAGGACTGGAGAAAGACAACAGTCTCCCCCCCTCTTCAAGAAAGAAAGCCGATTAAAAGCGAGTAACTACAGACCAATTAGTCTCACATGCATACTCTGTAAGGTGATGGAAAAACTCATCAGGGAAGAACTTATAAGGTATTTAAGGGAAAACCACCTTATTAGCACAGAGCAAACATGTCTTTGTACAGGGAAGGTCCTGTACTACTCAGCTTCTGGATGTTATGGATACCTGGACAGAAACTCTCGATGCAGGAGGAAGTATCGACATCGTCTACATGGACTTCATCAAGGCCTTCGATTCCGCGCCTCACCGTCGCCTCTTGAAAAAAGATTAAGTCATATGGCATCCAGGGCAAAGTCCTAAACTGGATTCAGGCGTTCCTAAATGCTAGGCAACAGCGTGTAGTAGAAAACAGAGCAAAATCAATACCAGCACCAGTGACGAGCGGGATAACACAGGGAAGTGTCATTGGCCCAATGTTATTCGTCATCTACATAAACGATCTACCCAAACTGCCAAAATGAAATGAAGCTGTTTGCAGATAACACAAAGTTGTTCACACATAGTGACATACCTGGAGCCACAGACAGCCTTCAGGCTTACCTAGATAACTGGCAGAACTGGTCACAGGGCTGGTTGCTCCGTTTTCACCCACAGAAATGCAGCGTCCTGAACCTAGGGAGCAGGAGATCAGAGGCGAAATACACATTGAAAGACAACTCGCTTGGAGTGATAACATAGCATGATCATGAGAAAGACGTAGGCGTCTACATCGACAACAAACTGAGTTCCAAGGAATATGTAGCTAAATCCATCGCAAAAGCAAATAAAGTTATCGGGATCATTCGTCACACTTTTTACTTCCTCTCTAATACAGTCTTTGTGGAACTCTACAAGAGCCTTGTGCGTCCTATCTTGGAGTATAGCAACTCTGTCTGGCAGCCGCACCATAAAACGTTATGCAGTGATCTGGAAGGCGTACAGCGCCGAGCAGCCAAGCTGCTGGTATCACTGAAGGACAAGCCATATTCTGAAAGATTCAGCACTCCGAGACTACCCACTCTTGAGCATCGGTGAAATCGTGGTGACATAGGATCTATGATACAAGAAAGCCGTATTTTCAGATCGCCAAAAAAACGCGCAACCAGGGGGAACAGCCTCAAAATCGTAAGAAAACATTGTAGGCTAGATGCCCGCAAACGGACCTTCTCACAGAAGGTTGTCAACACATGGAATGATCTCCCAGATGCATTTGTACAAGCACAAACGGTAAACGCATTCAAAAGCAGATTTGACGCACATTAGAGATTGCTGCCGAGTTTATATTGCCCATCCTCCTAAATGGAAGTGTAAATTCCTGGGTTCCTGTGCAACGCATGCCACAAAGTTGTCTAGGAAATTTTCCCTTGGAACGTTGAACAGGTCAAAAATGTGGACCTCTAATATCTAGTTAAGTCAAAGTCATATATATATATATATATATATATATATATATATATATATATATATATTGATTCATCCAGAGGAAGTCTCGAAAAAAAGACGAAACGTTGATGAACACATAATACGGTTTGTTCCTTTTTATTTTCTCTCTCTCTCTCTCTCTCTCTCTCTCTCTCTCTCTCTCTCTCTATATATATATATATATATATATATATATATATATATATATATATATATATATATATATATATATATACCAGCAGGGTGCCCGGCGTATTCCGGTAGTAAAATGCTTAATAGAAAATCAGGCGTAATGTTTTAATCGACTTACCATTGTTTTTAATTTTGACGCCTTAACAGCTAATATTGATCCTGCCTTGTGGTAGTTGTTTGGCTAGCAGCACGGTTGAGTTGTAAAACAGTGAAATAGTACTATATATATATATATATATATATATATATATATATATATATATATATATATATATATATATGAAACAGTACTGTATGTGGATGAATATAATGTTCCTTATCTTGGGTTGAACATATTAGGAAGTGATATACAATTACCATTAGCGTATGAAACGATGCCCTTTGTGTACACACATTGAGCTTACGTATGTTGACAATGTCAAAACATTGTTAATTCACTACACACATAGCAGCAGCCGAATAGCGCAACGGTTAGAAGCGCTATAGTTTGGGCGGTCAGGTTTCGATCCTGCCTTGAGGTAGTTGTTTGTTTAGCCGCACTGCTGAGCTGTGAAACAGTGAAATAGTACTGTATGTGACTCATATTTATATATATATATATGTGTGTATATGTATATGTGTATATATGTGTATGTATGTATGTAAGTATATATATATACACACACATATATATATATATATATATATATATATATATATGTCCGTGTGCTAAAATGTTATCATCTTCAATTCTCATGCAGGCGTACACATTTTGCATAAATGGAATTCAACGTAATAGTGAAATGAAATAATTAATTTAATAGTAGGTACGGGCAAAAAATGAGCTGGCAAAAATAGGGGTACCTCGTTTTGAAAGCTTATATATCATATTTTTTCTGTAGGTTTCCGACTACTATTTGATTGTATTTGAAAGATTAGAGACTAAAGTTAATTTCCTAAAGGAAAAAAATATTTGTACACGTGAAAAAAAAAAAGATATGAAAAATGTTTTAAGGCCGAACTAAATTTTAAGTTTAATAAATTCATTGTAAAAATCCTTTAAAAAATAAATACTAGTTTTCTGGGTCTATTTCAAAGATAATTAGTAAAGTAAAGTTCTAAGATATTTAATTAAATAAAAACAAACAACTTGTTTGAGCAAAAATAACTTAATAAGCCCTCAAAAAGAAAGTAATTTACCGTTCGTCAAAAACACAACAAACTAAAATTTTGTAAATACGATTATAAGGAGGCCCAAAACTTCAGCCAATCGGAACGCTGTTTCAAAATGAAGTCATGATAGTAAAAGGAGGTAGGGTGTCAGATTTCTTTTATTCACAGACCTACAGCAATACATTCCGAATCTGAACGTTTGTATCAATTTTTATCATTTTTTAAATTTAATTACTTTTTATGCTCCTGTTTTTAGATTAATTTTTTAAAATTATTGTTCGAGTTTATATAAAAATTATGTTACGTCGAAAGTTTCACATTCTTGCGAGCAAGGAAATTATTAAAATCTTGCATATAAAAATTATGCGAAATCTGTAATTTAAAAAAAAGTAGAAATATTTTTTTATTATACTTTTTTGTGTGAAAATATTAAATATACAACGCTTAATTCAATGGTCATATCGGTAGTTCGAGAAATTCATTTTTCTTCGAGTTATATCGAATTCATTAATACGGACTTTAGGGGTATTTTGTAATGTTCCTGTAAAAATTATTTTATTTTTTATTGTTACAAATTACGATGCTTTATTTATATAAAAAAGCAAAAATATATTCTTAGTTTTTTTTTTTTACTACTGAAAACCGTAACTTTAGTAAAGGTATTTTTTGTTTAAACAAAATAATTCATTTCAACTCAGATGTTGAAATTAATAATTAGTTCATTATATTCTGCGATCATTATTTGATAAATACTGAAAATTACATTAAAATTGGTTTATTTTCTTATTTTTGGTGAAATTTTAAGTAAAGGGAGGGGTCAAAATGTTTATACATTTTGAGCATCGCCATTCATTTTATCCGTACCTATCTAATAAACGGACCATAACTTATAAATAATTAATCAACGTTCGTTTTTCAAAGGAATATGCAAATAGTTAACATTAATCTATTCGCTCGCATATCCATGACTGAGTATATTTAAAGTTCGATTTGATATTTTTTAAATAGGAAAATTAGGCTTTTTATACTACAGCGTTAAATTCTCAGCTTTTACCGCTTTTCGTTATGCAAACAAAACGAAACGTTGTAGAAAGGTAAGACTAAATTTCGTTATTTACGTTTGGTTAATGTCGCGACACTATTGCTAAGTTTTTTTTTAAATGCAAAAATATATTGTATGTGAATAAATATCATATGCAAAGAAAATGCCTGGATATAAATATATTATTTGTTTTTTTAAACGAAATAAACAAAAGAAAACGTGACTTTTTTTTGCAAAAAAAAACAACATAACAATGAATTTAAGATGCATTTCACTAGTGTGAAACGAACCGCTTATTAATAATATTTCACATTTTTATTGAAATCACTCCAGACAAACCATAAAGCCACTTGATTTAATCAGCAAGCAAGAAAAAGATAACGATTATTGCAAAGACAGAAAATGATATTGACCTTAGTCTTGTAACGACCAAACTATAAGATAGGAGTAACGCATTTATTGGAAAAGCAATTCAACAAGCCTCTTATTCTTGAAAATGAGTTTTTAGAATAGGGGACTATTCTATAATGAGATGTCAAAATCCAATGACAGTAACTGTAGCAACGGTTAGGTTACCTGGGCTGTTGTATCTAAAGAGTGTGTTTCGACGGTGTAATGCTTGTCGGATTGATTGTTGTTACAAGTGATAAAATAGGTACGGGCCAAAAATACGGCAATAGGCAAACATCGATTAAAAGTGGTTAGGTGACTGGCACATGCAGCTATTGACTTAAGACAGCATCCTAACGAAAGGAAAACGATCGTCCAGATTTCCTCAATCACCATTTTGAACTCCTAGACAAACTCAGCAAAGAAAGAGTTACAGTATCTAACTATTTAATTAATACTGGCTGTAAAAAAGTGCTCAGTAAGCATCAATTTTCACCTGCACACCAACATTCTCTGTAAATGACACAACAATCAAATTTACAAATTTCCAGCGCCAAAACATCCTAAGCATGATTGACAACACGAGGGAAAAATTGCACCAGTTAAAGGTCTGTACAGATTCATGTGCACTATTAAAACACTCAATAACTCGACGTTATTTGATTCACTCAGGTAGAGGCAACCTGACCAACTTAAACAACTCGCGCCAAGACCAATACATACTCACCTATACTTTACTCCTCAAACCTACGATATAACTTACAAACATTGCGCATCTGACTACTTCTATAGTGCAACGCCAATCTTGGTAAGTATGCGGCCATTCAGTAACTCCACAATGGGAGAACTAATCAACCTGAACGAAACAATAAAAAATCCAAGCTAACTATCCCACATAACTTTGAATTTGAGGGCACACTGATTAAGAACAGAAACAACTTTGCAGACGCTCTTTCACTCACCCATTCCTTTCAACTAATAATGCAGTTGAGTGCATACCACGAATATCCTCACCATTTCAGACCCACTTACACTCACCCATCTTTTGCAAACAACTGTGTAGATTTAGTTGCACTCAACATGTTCCACATTTCAGACACACCTGCACTCAACAATTCGGTCATAGTTGCAATTTGACATTTACACATTTAGCATTCTTTTGCTACGACTTTTAATCACATTTGCTTTATTATTTACTAGCAGGCCGCCAGGCGTTGCCCGGTCATAAAATACGCATAAACCTTATATTTTAATTCATACAAAACTGAGAAATACGCATGCGAGTATTAGTTTTTTTCTAAAGAGATCATTTCGTGTAATATTTAAGCTAAGATTAAAACCAAAGCCTAAAGACAGTGTTTCAAGGACGATAACCATTGCGCCATCTTGATACTATCTTTAAAAAGTGTTTTCAATCCTAATTATTCTTAACATAAATAATCCCTCATGTGAACGATTTTCGCGTGCGCACTCGTGAAACAGTTGACGAACAGATATACATTCGATCAGCAACGCGTACCAATTTTTTTTTTAATTTTGAACCTTCGCAGCCCATTTTTTTCAGACGAAAACCGGCTAAAAGTTTCCAAATATCCGAATACCCTATATACTAAATTTTAAATCTTGATAAAAAACGTTGTGTATATAGCTTGATAAGTGTCCTCACACACATTCTTACTTTACTAGTATATATATATATATATATATATATATATATATATATATATATATATACTTACTTTACTAGTATATATATATATATATATATATATATATATATATATATATATATATATACTAGTAGGCCTCCCGACAGTGAACGATCGTAAAATACGCAGAAATATTATATTTTAATTAATACATAAACTGAGACACGTGCATGCGAGTATTACGTTTTTTTTTATAAACAGTTCACTCCTTGTAAGGAAATAAATCCTCGAGCTGAGATTGAAACGTAAACCTAAAGACAGTCAAGTACGATAACACGTAAACCAGCTTGACATAATCTTTAAAAAGTGTTTAGAAACCTACTTATTCTTAATATAAGTAATCTGTCACTAATCTGTCATGCGCATTCGTGAAACAGTTGACAATCTGATGAAAATCCGATTAGAAGCACCATTTTTTTTGGATGAAAACCTATTAAAAAGATCTCCACATGTCTGACTATCTTATATACTAAATTGCAAGTATGTAGATCCAAAATTCGTTGAATAGAGTCTTCACACAAACACATTATCTCGTTTATAGATATATGTACATATGTAAAATAAATCATACGGTCATATTGTTACTCTGTTTTTTTTTCAGAAATTATACTATATAAGTTGCTACTTCCTACAATTTCCTCTTCTATCTTTTTCCACAATTCTAATCTCCCTTACTATCACTCTCCAATGTTTGAAGATTTATTCAGGCAAGAGATGTAATCGCAATTCTGGATTACAGGTTCAGTTTTTTATTTTATTTATTTTACTTACTCTCACTTTTAACAAGGCATATCGCCCCTTATATGTAAGCAGCTCCAATTTGGGACAATGCCTAATAATGATAAACAAGATGTTGGTTAACCTTTCATTTAAATTATATATATAAGGATGGAATACCGTTGCCACATCTGGGCAGGAGCTGCTAGAAAGGACTTGACCTGCCTTGATAGAGTTCAAAATAGACTTCGTAGCCTCGTAGGAGATGTCCTTTTCTCTTCCTTGCAACCTCTATCTCACAGAAGAGATGTTGCGAGTTTGTCTCTGATGTATCGTTATTTTCATGGAAAGTGTTCGACTGAGCTTCAATCTATGGTCCCCCCTCGCAAAACTTTCACAAGAAACACTCGTCTAGCTGTAAACACTATCAATAATTCTTTATCTGTGCCTAAACCTAAACGTAGATTCCATGAACAAAGCTTTTTTATTAGAACTGCACGCCTGTGGAATTGTCTTCCGTTTTCCTGCTTTCCGGTTGACTACAATATGGTTGTGTTCAAGTCTAACGTAAATAAGTTCTTGATGAGCCGTTCCATATAAGTTATCAAATTTAACAAATTTTCATTACTAATGATTATTATATTGTCCAATTTCTACTGTACACTCTTTAACCTTTATCCTTGAGTGGCCTCTTGGCCTTGATAATGAGTTGATACCTATGAAAAAAAAAAGTCCAATGTGAACAAGTTCTAATTGAATCGTCCCCCTAAGTAATCCAAGTTTCCAAATTCCCACTGTTTACTATGCTAAAATCACAATGACTAATGTATACCTATTAACCCTTATCCTCGAGTGGCCTCTAGTCCTTGATAAGTGGTGACACCCTTGTAAAAAAAAAAAAGTACAGTCAGGGGAGCAAGTAGCAGGAAGGAAATTCCAATGTCTAGCTGTTCGAAAGAAGAGGCTATTAGAGTAGAAGGCTTTCTGACATTTAGGGACCTCGACTGTGAAGGATGCAACATTGCGGCGATGAGACCGGTTTGTGAACCTGGTCGACAATACGGGACCTGTTAGATTGGAGACTCTTTTTTGGATCCTATCAAAAAGGGAGTGACTAGTGGTTGACGCCAGATGTAGCACCAATACTCCATGTATGGGCGAATGATTGTTTTGTAAAAGTACAGGATACTCTCAAGTATGAGTATTCTTCTATCACGATAGAAAAACGCACTTTTTTTGCTGCAGCCTTCGTAATGTCATCAATATATTTGTTCCGATTTATATTGCCTGTATATTTTAAGCCGAGGAGTTTGAAAGAAAAATTCTCAGTAAGAGTGTTTTTATCGGTGAGTGAAGAGTTCCCGATCGTCTGTTGTCGTCGAAACTTTGTGCAGTCAATAATAAATCAATCGGGGTTCGCCATTTTATATTTTAGTAGTTGATATCCGGACACAGATGCGATTATAACTCTTTAATCTTGTCTTAATTTTTTTATGGCGGGTTGTACCCCAAACAATATAATTTGCTCTTCTTGTTAGCTGTATTGAAGTGGCGTAAACCAAACAACAGAACAGCTTTCATCTTAATTTGATTGAATTTTTATTTGTTAAATCATGAAGTCATTACCACACTTCAATCAAAAGTTGTAAAAACCTTATGATACCAGGCTAAGCCGCCATTACTGGTCCACTAATTATGCAACCATTGATTTGATAACTTTGAAAGGAATCGGCGTAAATGTTTGTCATTCTTTTACGTTTTTTTTTCTTATGTGCTAGGCCCTATTTAAGTATGAGAGATTATTTAGAAAAATTAATATCAGACTCCCATACTTACAAAAGTAAGGAAATCAAAATTACTTCCCTCATAGCATCATGGAAAATTACCTGCCCCCTGCTGTTTTTATACCTTCATTGAAAATGTTTTAGATTAGTTGTGTTTCTAACGATCACCAACACACATATTTCGGTTTCAATACACTGCTTTTTCAAATTAAGCCAAAATACCAGAATCTGAGAATTAATCAGATTTATGTAAACGGTCACTTATCACACCAGTTTTCTCAATTCATAATAAATTCGGTAGAAAATTTATCCCAAGCGTTTGTTTAGTTTATGCAAACATTGATGATAATACATCTTCCCAAAAATTCACCCAGCAGCTTTATCTTCAAGGGACGTTTTACAGCTGGGAATATGGAGGCTTCTCTCTTCGATTGTGTGATTGTGTCGAGAAAAGAAGCAGGAGGGGGTACCAGCAGCATCGGGAAGTATAACGTGGCTGTTACACTTGAGCCGTGTTCGTTAAAGTTCAAGCCTCTCTCTGACACCAACGCCGTCCGACACAGTCAAATTAAAAAAAAAAAAAAAAAAGAAACCAACTTTTTGTATTTTAGGGCACGTGGTGTCCTTCCCCTTTTTTCTCTCACGCCAACTTGCGCATATTTCCTTATTTGCATACGACTTCAAATGTTGCTCCTGCTACTAACCCAATCGCTTGCAAACCACCATTCTGCGGCTGATATTTTCATACCCGCTAGTATGCGCTCTGTTACAAAGATTTAGGTTGCTAACTAGTAAACAACACGGATTTACAACGTTAGTGTGCCAAGTTCGAATCCACTTCGTTCAACAGAAATATTTTCACTAAAGCATGTTGATTTTTTTCCGTAAATCCCTTTATTTCTAGACAGAATTCTAAATTAAAAAAATATCGGGGAACTGAATAACAACAATTATCTTCTGATCTATACGAAATGAATGAATAATACTCAACAACAAAAATAACCAGCAACATTTTTCTCCCACAGACCACACTTCCTATTAGATATTGTCCTAAATATTTTTGATTCTGTTTAGCATGGTTTAAACCTATTACCTCCCATGATTTTTAAACATTTGAACTTTTTATGAAACTTAGATACCGATCATAAAAAAATGCGAAAACCACGATGGAATAGTAAGAATTACATTTTAAACAGAAATAAATGAGAGATTAGGTGATCTCATACGAAATCACTGCGAGGATACAGTTCCAATAATTATAGTATATCTCTCTATTTTTTAGTGATATCATTATAGATCACCGGAAGGTAATGCGTTAATAACTAATTTTGTAGGTCCTTACTTTCTGTTTTATTTCAATAAAGTCATTGTATATACGTATACCTATAGACAATAAAATTCCCAATCAGTTTGGGAATATTATTAGTAAAATGGCCCTAATGCAAATGTATTTAGTGCCTGAGATAATTCTAGTTACGTAGAATAAGATATAAGGTTGGTGCAAAAACAATATGTTTTTTTTACATATGTTACATTTAGATATTATTTTTGGATCAATTCAGTGATATATATAGCCATGTGATATATCATTTTGAAGCGAGTTTCTCAGTCTGTCGAAACATCGTATTCGTTACCATTCTCAATCTCTACACTCATTTTTCAGGCTTTTTGACAGCATGAACAAATTTCAAATTCATACGATGTTATTGTTCCAGTTCAAAATAGGCCGAAAAGCTGTCGAGACAGCTCGTGATATCAATGATGCGTTTAGCCTAGGAACCACTAACAAATGTATGACACAAAGGTTGTTTAAGAAATTTCGCAATAGTGACAAGAGTCTAGAATATGAAGACCGGCCAACTGCGGTTGATAACGAAAATTTGAAAGCCTTAACTGAAGCTGATCCTCGCAAACAACACGAGAAGTTGCTGTTGAACTCGAGGTCGACCACTTAATAGTCGTTCGCCATTTAAAGCAAATACGGAAGTAAAAAATTTGGACAAACGGGTGCCGCATGAACTGAACGATTATAAAAAAATCGTCTTTTTGAGGTGACTTTTACGCTCCTTCTGCGTAAAAAAAGCGACCCATTTCTCGAGTAGATTGTGACGTGTGATGAGAAGTGGATCCCCTACGACAACCTGCGACATTCGACACAGGAGTTGGATGCCAAAGAAACACTACAACACTTACAGAAGCTTAAATTGCACCAGACAAAAGGTTATTGTACTGCTTGGTTGTTTGCGGCCGGTCTCATCTATCACAGCTTCTTGAATCCGGGCGAAACGATAACGGCGAAAAAGTAATGCCGCCAATTTGACGAAATGCACCAAAAGCTCCAACGTATGTGGCCGAGATTCGTCAATATGAAGGATCCAATTCTCCTCCACGACAACGCTCGCCCGCATGTTGCTCAACTGACCCTGTATAAGCGAAACCAATGAGGATAGGAGATTTTGCCTCATTCGTCATATTTAGCGGACCTCTCGCCCATCGATTATTATTTTTTAAAGCATCTCGACAACTTCCTGCGCGAAAAAATGCATGAAAAGCCGATTTGATGTCGAATCGGCCTTCAATTACTTCATTGCTTCCAGAACTCCAGATTTCGATACTAATGGCATAAATAAACTTGTGTCTCGTTGGCAAAAATGTCTCGATTCTAATGGTTCTTATTTCCATTAAAAAAAGTTTATTATGAAATCTTTGAACGACAAAATAACGACATTATTTTTCCCCAACTTGGATATTTTTTATGATTTATGAACGATCAGTTTGACAGTTTTGTGCTATATTTATTCTAAAAGAATTTGTCCATATTTATACAAATGAACAGTCCAATAAGTAATATTTTTAATACAATTTAAACTACTTATTACGAGAAAACTTTCACTTTACTACTTCGTACTCCATGAGATAATATCCACTTGAATCCAGCTTATCTCTTCAGCTGTGCCTGCTCAAGCTTCTACATATACCAGTCCCTACCAGCAGTCGTACTCTTTCCTACATCGCCTGTTTCCTGCATTAACTCCTTCACCATTTCATTTTTTTTTGCAGAGTCTGTTCTCCTTCCTCAAGCGGACACTACGCCACATTCTTTCCTGCAGAGCCTGCTCCAGTTCCTTCGAGAAGCTCATTCCTGCAACCATTGCTCCAGCTCCTTCTTGTTAGTTTCAATTCTCATAGAATCCTATCTTACCTGCTCCTGTTGGCTTAGCCCTTGACTACCTTCTCACATGAGACATATCATTACATTTCAGGAATGCTGCCTTCAAATGCACCGTTTCTTTTGATCCCGCTTTTTCATTCCGTACGATCAAATCTATACAGCTGTCTAGGTACAGGATGCAAGTCTTTTCAGCCTTGTTGCTACATCAAATCTGTTTCCAGTTCTTTTGTTAATTCCTTTTGTATCCGGTGCAATAAATGGAAACCTTTTTTGATATAATTCACCTGGGTTTGTTCTTGTCTTCTTTGCCATAGGAGTATTTTTTCCACTTGCCAATTTTCTTAAGTTACAAGACCGATCATCTAGGTGACATGATTTTATAAGATCAAAATACCAACGTGTCAATCTAGCTTGAACAGAAACACAGACAAACGCAAAGAACACCTGCCACAATAATAAAATACAAGACTAACAACATTACGTTTAAAGAAAGGTGAACCAAATAAATTTCAGTAACTCTCTTATAGGTCATAGATCCAACAACCTAAATATGACAACACTATTCGATAAATAAATAAATAAAGCTAAACAATCATTAGTTGCCAAAATACGAAACATCTCACGAAACATTAAATTATAATATGAGGCACCATAAATAAGTTTTCAGACTTTTTCTGTAAAGGCATTTAAAATTGTCGTAGACTTTTAAAAATGCAGTGTGTTATTGCTATAAATCTTATGAGATGACTGACGGATTTTTATGATTTCAGGTTTAAATAAACATCTACAATAGGCATTGGAATACGCAACACTAAAATATGATTGTTACAGCAGATGAATTTCTAAAATGCAATCTGGAGGTGAAGAGAAACGATATGCATAAAAATTATTGTTTTAAACTTGAAAAAAAATCCTACGCATGGAATGCTTCAGACTGTTTGGGACCATTTTGCATGAAGTGAGCACCAGTTTTATGAGTGTCACAAGAGTGTTAAGGAAGACAGGGGGGTGATAAGCAGTGTGGGAGGAACAAAGAAGTCAGAGCACCAGAGTTGATTGGTCAAATAAAGATTTTCATGGATAAGAACTACCGTGTGTCGATAGAGATAATAAGTGCACAGTTTGATGTCAGTGTCGGAACTGTACACACAGTTATTCGCGATAAACTAAAGATTTCGCGAAATTTATCCCAACTGTGCTCAGATTTTATCAGTAAAAAGCCTTGTCATAACAGCAGGGAGATGGTCGAGTCGATCAAATCAGATCTCGCCGTTCTTGATCCTTTAGTGACCTGCGATAAAAGCTAGATTAACAGCTAGGATCAAAAGACAAAGAGACGAAGTTTCCAGTGAAAGCATGCTGCCCACCAGACTCTAGAGGACCAGACAGAGCAAATCAACCCCAAAACTTATAATGATCCGTTTATTGACAGCACAGACAAAAAAAAATGCATGAAAAAATACAAGACAATGTTCTAGCTTTATCATCATAGATATTGCAATCGAACAGAGTTAAACTCATCTAAATAAGATTGGTAGTATCGTGAGCAACGTTTGGGAAAATAGAATTGCTGGACGTTTGGGCAAATAGAATTCATGTGTTGGCCCCGAAACCATGCCTGAACAGGGAGTATCATATGATGACGATTTTGAATGCTATAGGATGAGCAACAGTTATTGCATAAATAATTTACACACGCAGGCACATGCAAACACTCACTATATATATATATATATATATATATATATATATATATATATATGTATATATATATATGTATATATATATATGCATGTATGTATATGTATGTATATATGTATGTAGGTATGCATATATTTATATATACACTAAGTTGTAGAGGTTTAGAACTGATTACATGAATTTAATGAAATTTTTAATAGTGCTCAATAAAACCAGAGCCAGATATATTTTTATTAGTTTTATTTAATTTTATTTAATTTTGAGAACTAGTTTCTTTCGTGAAAAACATCTTTTTTTAAAGTCGCATAGTGAGAAACTGTGGTTTTAACCGACCATCTTTATGAAATATTAGGATGCTCATTGTCGCGACTTTGTAAAGTAATAATATATAAGGACTGTTCCCTTTCCATGTATACAAGAAGAATACCAGATAAGTGAAAATGATATTAGGTTAAGAAATGGATTGTTAGAAATTACGTCGATTGTCGTATTCTTTTAGAAATTTGAATATTAAAAGGCCAGTTAAAAGTGGACAATGCAAATTAAAAATGTATTCTTAAAAAAAATAAGTTCGGTTAAAAAATAGGTTAGGTGAGGATTCTTTTGATGGCCAAAAGTCTGTTTGGACAAACATATGAAAAGCCGCGTGAAATTAGACACGTTTGAAAACACACTTCTGACGTTATAGACAAAGGACATTTCTCCATATACGATTCTATGAGTTCGGATTTTAGTCAGTCGATAAGAGCCAGTTGATCAGCCAAGAGTCGACATAGTCAGTTGGAGAGGAGAGTCCCTTGGAGGCGAACGGTAGAAGAATAAACATATAGATCCAAGCCGAATTCCTGACTTCATCGACCAACCAATCAGATGACTTTTTTTTTTTTTTTTGAGGGGGAGTCGATTCCCGGAACGCTCAAAGATTCTGTATAGTCGTCTCAAGGATAACAAAAACAAACAAATGAGGTCTTTTCGTTTATTCGGAAGTGTTTTATTTATTTATTTATTTTTTAAATATTTCAAAATAAAGTAAAACATCTTCCTGTCTACACGAAATTATTTTTTCGCGCTAGAAATTTAATGTCGACAGGAAGATGTTTTACTTTATTTTGAAAGAGCCATACTATATATAGAAATAAATGAAATAATGACGTAATGGACCCTTTGGATATATTACCAAAATTGTAAACGGAGAAACAAACAGTTAGGAATACGCATTTATATATATATATATATATATATATATATATATATATATATATATATATATATATATATATATATATGTATATGTATGATAATTTTATTTTTTTATTATTATTAGTCCTCGCGCGAAAGAGCAGGATCCAAAATGTTTTAAATAATAATAATAGAATAACAATAACAAATACTTTCGCTGACAAGGACTACTATTGACCGTAACCAGTCCTTTTGAAATTTTCATCTCTATTTTTCTCGTTATGTACTGAATATTTGTCAACGAAACCTATATGAAATATGTTCCTTATTAAATTTTAAAGATTTTCCATTCTGAAAGAAGTTTAAAAAATTTAATTTAAAAAAGTTATTTTGAAGTTTTTGTTAAAAAAAATTCAGATTTTTTTCATTATTCAAACTTGTATTACAAACTGAAACAGAGAGAATATTCAGACCTGTAATAATACAAAGAGGGGCTTGAAAAAATGATTTGTGGTTTGAGGAGAAATACAAACTGAAATAGAGAGAAGGAGAGTTTTAAAATATAATCTTAAAAAGATAAGAAACAAGTTAGAAAAGCATTTCATCCAAGGCATGAAAATTTTTAAACAATTATTTAAGCATTTATTTTGGTTTTAACTTAAAACTTTGTTACAAAATAAATAAACATTTTAAATAAGTTAGTACAAACACAAAATAACTTATCCAGGAAGGTAGAAAAAAACTTATTTTTCCATTTATTTACTTTTATTTGTTATATATTTGTTTTTGACCATTTTATTTGATTGTCTCAACTGCAGAATGCCCGAATTCCATCAGCGGATTCCTCGTAAAATTAAAGTAACGAACAATTGAGCTTAGTCTGAATATTTCTTTTTTTTAATTGCAACCCCCAGCCAGTCAGGTATATAGAGCGAAACGGGACATATACCATATATGCTATCTTGACGTGTTTTATGGCATTTATTGGTCGCTAAGAAAACACAAAGGCCTTTTATACGACCATCTTAAATAAGTGTACATACGTATATACATATATATTCTTGACCTATTTTATGGTTGCTGTGGTCATAAAAAAGACCTCCTCGAATATAAGACAAAGCTCTCTCTCTCTCTTTATACACACACACGCACACACATACACACACACACATATATATATATATATATATATATATATATATACTAGCAGGCCGCCCGGCATTGTCCGGTCGTAAAATATGCTTAAATATGATATTTGATTAATGCCAATTTCGTATTTATTATTATCGTCCGGTCGTAAAATATGCTTAAATATGATATTTGATTGGTTCCGATTTCGTATTTATTATTATTGAACCCAATATATAGATATGATTTAAAAAGTTGAAAAAAATTGACTCGTGCGCCACCATCAAGAATCGAAACCAAAACGTTTAGCTTCCGATTTACTTCTTCCTTTTACGGTAATACCTGAGCTATGAAGACATTAGGTTATAGATTAAAAATGAACCAATAGCTTTTTGGGATGTATTCTTTTGACCAGTTGGGTTTTGTCCGGTATGCTTTTACTGCTCCTTCAGTCAGCATTGACAAATATGACAAGGAATGGAAAATACGTTTTGAAAAAACTTAGCTGTGAATTGAGTTTGAAATGATTTTGTCAATTTTCATAATTCAGCGTGAAAAACTTTTATCATCAAATTTTCTTTGATTCTGCCTTTATCATTTGCCTCTGCTTAGACTTAGTGATTCCTACGGCGCCAGGTACCGTATTATGCACGATGAACTGTTCAAGTATTTTTTCACATCTACTTGCCAAATATCTAGACGACGCTTCTCAGAGAGTTCATAGTTAAAAGGTTTCAAACGAATGGGCAAGTGTTATTTTCTTGGAACCGTTGTATCTGTTGAAACTGTGTGGTGACTTCAATATCCATAATGTGGAATGGCTGACCACTCAAATAAGACAGATGATGAGGGTAGGTTCTGTCATGACTTTTCCATTGCCTATGACCTCACTCAGATTGTTCAGGAATCCACCTGTGTGCTCGATACTACCGGTCAGTATGCAAGTCTTCTAGACCTTTTTCTCACAACTTCCCCTGAGCTATATTCATGTTCCGTTCTATCTCCTCTGGGATCTTCCAATCAGTCGGTTGTATAAGTTAAGATAAATATGACATGTAACAAGTGTTAAGACGTACCCCTCCACCTTATAGTATATCGATACTATATGGCTAATTAGGATAGCTTCCGTACATTTATATGTGATCTACCTCTGCATTCAATGATTAAAAAGGATGTGTCTTCTATAGTATCAGACCTGACCGAATCGTTAATTGTAGGTATAGACTAATTCATACCATCCAAACAATTCCAACAAAAGCCTAACAGCCAGCCATGGGTCTCCCCAGAATGTGCTGCTGCCGTCGCGCACAGAAATCACTTTTTCCATAGCTACCAGTAGATGTACTGAGACTAAAGCTGCTTTCAGGATATCCAGCAACAACTATAAAAGAGTAATAAAAAATGCAATAGGTATATACTCAGTCCGTTAAATCCAACGTAGCTGATCAGCGGCTTGGTTCCCACCAGTTTTGACAAATAGCAAACAGGATCCTGAACAAAAGCGTGCGTTCTATCACAACCATCATCAATGGACCTGAGATCATCTCGTCAGCATCAGAGAAGGCCAAACTATTTGCCAAAAATTTTGCAGCAAATTCTACCCTATGCGACGAAGGGCATCAACTCCCCGTATTTCCCCCTATAACAGACAACACGCTGTGGAACATACAACTATCTGTACGTGCTGTCGCCAAGTTAATCTAGAACCTTGATTCCAGTAAAGCAACTGGCTCTGACGGCATTCCAATCATACTGTTGAAAAAGCTTCAACCAGAACTTGCACCCCCCCCAAAAAAAACTGTGCCTAAATCAAAACGTAGATTCCATGAACAAAGCTTCTTTCTTAGAAGTGCGCGCCTGTTGAACTCTCTTCCGTTTGCCTATATCCCACCTAACTACAACCTGGATGTCTTCAACATAAAAAAATTCCTGTTAAACCGCCCCTTAAGTAAGTCACTTTATCAGATATCCATTACTAGCGATTACTACGATATTATCTCCTTGATTACTGTACACGAAATAACCCTTATCCCCCGAGTGGCCTCCGGGCCTTGATAAGTTGTGACTTAATAATAAAAATAAAAATCCCACAATAAATTTGCGAACCCATTAAAAACAAAATTATTTTAGAATTTAAAATGGAAGGTTAGTAGTGCATATACATTTAGGATTGAGTATATTGAGAAGTGATACACGAATTACCTTGAGCGTATAAAGCGATGCTTTTTGTGTAAACAAATCGAGCTTAGGTATTTCGGTCGATGTCAAAACATCGTAAATTTACGACGCGCACAGAAGCTGCAGATTTGCGTAATGGTTAGGAGCCTTGAATGTCGTACAGGCGGTCGGAGTTCAATCCTGGTTTGACGTAGTTAACTTTCTAGCCGCACTGATGAGCTGTGAAACAGCGAAACAGTACTGCATGTGGATGACTATATATATATATATATATATATATATATATATATATAATTGTTTATTGTTATATAAACATGGTCAGATCCCGCTGCAGCAGGATGTGAGCATGTTTATATAACAATAAACAAGTATTATCAGCTCTTTTTATTGAGCACTATCTAACAACCTCGTTGAATTCATTAGTCCATTACTTTTGAATATAAAAAAACCCGAGTATATATATATATATATATATATATATATATATATATATATATATATATATATATATATATATATATATACCCCGATATAACAATATAGTCACTTAAACCACAGGTGTATAACAGGTTTGTTTTAAACCACAGGTGTATAACAGGTTTGTTTCTTCATAACGATTAAGAATAGATTTCTCCTTGTACACTACTGACTTGATTATATAATATATATATATGTGTGTGTGTGTGTACATAATATATATATATATATATATATATATATATATATATATATACATATATATGTATATAATGCTTTTGGCAAGCTTCCTCACGCCTTTGCGACCATAGGGGTGTTAAACTAGACATAAATATATAGGTCTATAAAACTGTCATTCTCTCCATCTTTTATGTGGACTCTTTTTCGATAAGAGATAAATCAATTTGACGTTTCAGCAAACACTTGCGTTGTTTCCTATGCAGGAGACACCGTGACAAATGTTGAATGGCAAATGTAGTAAGAATGAATGATGAAGAATACCAAAATTACTTATGTGTGGTGAGCTAAAGATGAGGAAACGAAGACTACGAAAACATAGTGTACATCCAAGGATCATTGTACTAGAAATAAAAAATCTCTGTTGGAAACTAAGGATATGGCACTGTAGAAGAACAAATATTCTACCACTATCCGAAATTAAATCAAGAATTTTGAAATTTCATTGAGGAATTAAAGGAGTCAAGATCAAGGATAAAGGTGCATTCGAAGTAACGATCAATTTGTTTGGCACGCATTGCTCTTGTACTAATATCTGGTTTCGTGTGCAAATCACTTAATGAACTGAAATTTCAGAGTTGTTATACACATTTTAACGACAAATGAATTAAGGGAATAAATTGTAAGATGGTCAAAATCATGGAATACAGACTTTTGGAATACAGACTTTTGTCATTGATTCATAATATATACATATATGTACATTTGTACACGAACTTGACCAAACTAAATTTTATGGTTACTGCAACCTCTCCTAATCTAAGAGACATATATATATATATATATATATATATATATATATATATATGTATTTATATATATATATAACTGTATATATATATATAGAGAGAGAGAAAGAGAGAAAGAGAGAGAGAGATATATAGATAGATACAAAATCTATACGAATAATATAAAACATGTTTATATCTTTTCTGTATTTATTTCCTATGTGTTGACGTGTAGGAATACAAAAGGTCTTTTGAAAAATAAAAACGAAAATGTTTCTTTCAAAAGCATATATTTTCGACGTAACTTTCGGTCTTCTTTAGTGATATATATATATATATATATATATATATATATATATATATATATGTATATATATATTACTATAAAATTTTTTAAATAATGCAGACACTAGTGTTTCATCGTTTCGAAAATTATCAGTACAGAGTGTTACTATGGAAGTTAAGATGAGATTTAAAAAAAAAACATAGGATAAATACATATATCAGAGACATGCCATTACTTATCCTCCTACAGACCAACCTCTATACCCGTTTTTCAAATTTATACTTCTTTGTGCCCCCCTACCTAATCTAAGATAAGATTCTATTTTTGTAGCTGATATAAGAGAATGGTTTTGTATCTTGAGTCAAATTTCGAGGAAAATTCTTGGCTTGAAGACGTAGCCTCCCTAAAACGGGTCATTACAGAAGCATGCCCTGCCTATATGTTGATGTTTTTATGGCAGTATTGATGTCAATGACTCTTGTTTGTTGGCGGATCCAGATATTTGTCTTTCTGTCTTGAAATGAGTGATGCCATACATTATCCTCTCTATCTTCCTTTGTGCTGCTCCCAGGATTTCACTTTGGCAAGTTGTCAGGGCCCATGTTTCACTACCGTAGATCATCACAGTTAGTACATATACGTAAAATATTGAAACATTAAGATTTTTTTCTAAATTCAATTTAACATTATATAATCAATTCTTAATCAATACTGCAATATTTTTAATTATTAATTTATTATGTTCTTTACTCGAATATCTTGTTCTCTTCTTTTTTCAGCTTTTACAACTAATCCCTTTCCTTTTCCAATTTTTTTTATGTCTTAACCATATTACTTTTCATGCTCGCAGTTTTCTATGTAATCCATAATCTTGCCAGACTTTGCTTTAAAATAACATTTTCTCTCTGTGTTTATTAAATTATACGCGACATTTTTCTATATCATGTTACGTCATCATCTCCGTCGTTCCCAGCCGATTTGAGGTAGCGTAACAGAGTTGGTTGCTATGCTAACCAACGGTCAATCAAAAATTTTTTTTAAAAAAACGTCTCTCAGTTCCTTACAGATTCTGAAAATTTTTTAACACAGTAATTTTATTATAATTTTTGTTTTACTGAACGAAAATTGATTTTTCATCAAAATATAGCTGAGAGGGTGACGTATGAACTGTAAAGATTCTTTGAAATTTTGTCGCAACATTAGTGAGCAGTAAAGTTTAAAGCAGTTGTAACTGAGTAAAACTAACACTTAATCATATATTCAAACACCACTGTGTGTGTAATTAGTTCTAATAAATATTTTATCTGCCCGTCATAAAGCGACACTATACTATTAATCTTATGAATTAAAGTATTTCAGACTAATGACATGTCATTTTCCCAATTCAGAGGGAGTACTATCTATTCTGCTGTCATGATACAATCGTGCCAGACATTACATCCTCCTTTTCTTTTGCAGTTTGAGAGTATCCTTTCTACTGTCATAAAACAATTCTCACAGTGAGCTTCTTATCATTTGAAGGCAATGCATATTTGCTCAGTTGTTATGAGACCATTATCCCAGGCATTTGCCCTCCAATTTTTAGGGAGGGATTACTGTATTATTCATTCTGTTATTATCGGATCATATCTCCAGGCATAACCTCATCTTTTTGAAGATGTCAGAAGGCTTTCTACTCGAATAATTCTTTTCTAGAATTACTTGGATTTAGAATTCTTTCCCTGCTTCTGATTTCCTTGAAGATATCAACTTACAGAAATTTAAATGTAATTTCAACAATTAATTTTTGCACAAGTCCCCATTTAAACTGTTATTTTTAATATATCACTTAATTCTCATTAGCCACTTTTTTATTCATTTTAACCCTAAACCAAGCAAACTGCCACTGAGGTGTAAGAAGTCACTGTGTAAGACGTCATGCTTACAAAAAGCCGAGGAGCACAACCTTTGTTCACATTAATCTTCAAATTCTGCATGATAATAGAGTTGGAGAAACAAGATAGGAGTGTAACGTAATCAGAATTGGCATCTGTCCTTGAAAATCATACTTAGATTTCAGTGTGGGAATTGTACCCACACAAAACCCTGGGGCTTAGGCTTTCGTGGAGATTTCGTGGCGAAATCTTACTGGCTGGGGAGAAGTACTACCCCATCCACTTACCTTACTATATATACGACAGTCGTTGAGTCGAACAGAGTTCAGATCAGAGTAGAGAAGAGATGTGACCTCTCCCCACCTCATCCATCCGTCGGTCGCTGTATGTGAAGAGAGTTTAGACTTTGAAAAGAACTTACAAAATCTGAATGTGAATTGTAAAAACATTTGTACATAATTTTATGAGAAATAAGCTTTTTAGATAGACTGCAATCGTTGTCTTTCTTCCTGCCTGCCGCTTCGATATTCGCTTTCAGCATACCAGATTATCTAACAACCTCCGAGGAGCCTAGACGACCACGTGCCGAGATCCAGTGAAATAAGAGTCCTAGCCACCTCCTCGAGCGAGGCGTTACAGGAGGAAGGAATTTCAAAGCGTAACAATACGATAGAAGATACTTTCAGAGTAAAAGGTTCTCCTGAATCCGGGGATCTCTACAGAGATGACGTGAGTTTTGCTGCTTTTCGGGTTAGCCTTTTTCACCTTCACTGGCAATATATCATTTGGATAGGGTAAATATAAGTAAAAATAAAGAAAGAAAAGAACAAGATTAACTTTTTCTGTGAATGACTTAAAGGAAGAAACTAGAGATTAAAATCGATCCCACTAATCGAGTATAGTGACTCCATCTGTTGCTTTTCGGGTCAACATGCTTTACACATGCGATTCAGTATCGGAGCTGATTTCTTCATGCCTCTTATATGTAACCGTGTCGTTTACTTTGCGCAAGTCTTGATCTATATTTCCATGGCAGGTGCTCGTCTGAACTCCAATCTCTGGTCCCCCCTCGCCAATCTTTCACGATAAACATCCGTCTAGCTGAATCCACTGTGAAAAATTTCCCCCACTCTTTATCTGTGCCTAAATCAAAACGTGGATCTCATGAACTAAGCTTCTTTCTTAGAACTGCACGCCTGTGGAATTCTGTTCCGTCTACCTGCTTCCCACCGCACTACAACTTGGATGTCTTCAAGTCCAACGTTAACAAATTCCTAATGAACCGCCCCCTTAAGTAAACACTTCATCAAATCTCCACACTAACGTAATGTACTTGCAATAACCCTTATCCCTGAGTGGCTTCCGGGCCTTGATAAGTGGTGACCACTGTGTAAAAAAAAATATACATTGAATGCCATATCCGGAGCAGATTAAATTTGACGTTATTATTATTACTGATGCTTTAAATAAGTATTTTCCTTTTTTGTGCAAAAGACGTAAACATAGACGAAAGAAATGTGCTTATAAAACTGAAATATTTTAAAAATATTACATTTTCTCTTGATGGTGATTCATCTCCTATTATCTTTTTAACTTAAAAACTGAATTATTTTATCGAATCCGACTGTAGAAAAAAGTTAGAGGCTAAAAAGGAATATGAGAACAATCAATCATTAAATAAATATGTTTTCCTCTAAAATATATGTTTTTATCTAATCTATATATTAATGGCGTGTCTATCTGTTTTCCATACAAAGTAACTTCGTTTTCTCCTATGCAACTACGGTCTTAGTACGAAATTAACCGAACGCTTCATATACAGATCATTTACATCCTCCTATTATATCACTTCTTTAAGCACGTTTCACGAAACTATACGTACATTCTGTTACTGGTAAAAGTTATTACATATATTCCGAACAAAATTCCTATCTCAAATACGGAGAGGGTAGCACACAATTACTCTTCCACTGTTAAGTTCTCACACGCCACTCAAGTTCATCGGGTTATTTCCTTTTCACAATATAGTTTATTCGGATCAGAGGCTTGTCCGGGTTTTGGTAAACTTAGTAAACCTACGATCGCTGGGTACTAACATTTCAACACGTCGTTATTCGACTTCAAGGACTTTCGGGAACAGCTGTTACTAACCACATAAAGAGAACTAGTGGGGGCAATAATTGGGAATAATTGGTGAGTCACCTTAAAAAAGTTATTAGGTCCTTTGTTGCCAATTATAGTTGCTTACCAAATCTTTGTACTAGGGCAGCGAAAGAGACGGTAGAATCTAGATTAGAATGCGCGGTGGTGGAGGAGGAGAGAGTAGTAGTTATACTATAGTTAAGGCTGACCTGGACTCTTTATATAACAGGTAGGACTAGTGATACGTAATTAGTGCTAGGTTAAAAAGAGTGCCGAACTAGGCAACAAACATGGACGCTTCACTTCGCGCAGAGCATCAACGGTCTACTGATCGTTTCCTCGCTAGTGTCACATTGCCTGACTGACAAATTGTGACCACATGCGACTAGATCTTGAAGATTTTCGCTCTCATTTTCAGGATTTCTTGGTCTGACTATTGAGCAGTCCCAGACCTATTTAGCCGAGGTTTCTCTCCTCGAGGCGACCGAAACGGCTAAATGCGAAGAGTAAAAAGTGCTGGGGGTCCTGAAACAGGTAGACTTTGACAGAACTCTTCGAATCGATGGTCTCCCATACAATTTATATTTGAGGCTCTAGCTCCTTTTTTTCCCTTTGCTAGCTGTACATTTTAACTCCTTGTTTAGGTACGGGTCTATACCTCAGTATTTTATCAAGCAGATCATTAAATTGTTACGTAAAAATAAAAATTGTGAGGATAAGATAGGTCATTTCCGGTCCTTAACGATGTTAAATTCAGAGTGAAAAATTTTGGCCATGATCTTAGTAAATCGTCTTGCATCGGCTAATAAGTTCCAGATAGACTTGTTCTGTTAAAGGCCAGACGATTCAAGATAACTTGCACATGATACGCTTGATCATAGAAAGGGTCGACACAGAAGCCACGCTGATCAATTTAGATCAGCCCAAACCATTCGATAGAGTCAATCATCGTTACCTAGAGACTGTTCTTTCCTCAGCTGGATTTGGTCTTCAGTTTCGCTCCTGGATTTGCCTTTTGTATGCAAACCTCGGTGCTATTGCGGAGGTAAATGGTGTGAGATCGAAACTCTCCTATTTGTCCACGGCTATTTGTCACGCGTGTCCGATTTCACCAATGCTTTATGTGCTTGCGCTGAAGCCCTTTCTTTGCAAGCTTAGGGTGAATTCGATCATCCGCGGGATTACTTTAACCGGTGGGTTTACCTCGATAAAGTATACCGCTTATGCCGACGACGTTACCTTGCTTGTAACGAGCAGCGCCGAGACTAGAATCGTCCGCATAGAAATAAGACGGTATGAACAAGTGACAGGGGCCAAAATAAACTGTTATAAGTCTGTTGGCTTACGCATTGCTGCCTGTAGGAGGGGACCCCTTTCAGAGGCCATTTGACTGGGCAGATGAGCCTTGCAAGATACTTGGCGTCTGGTTTGGCCCTGACCTTCAGTCGGAGAAAAATTGATCGGGAGTAAAGCTGTCGAGGCCAGCTCCCATTTGTGACCCTTAAGAAATCTAACATTGAAGGGTTGAGCGGAGATCTATAATTCACCCATTTACCCCCTCATCCTTTACCGACAATCAGTGCTTTCACTCCTAGCACCTCACTAGTATATCTGGTGCGTACCTATTCGCATTGTTATGGCGTGGAACTCAAGCCATGGTTAACTGGGATGTATGTTACCTGTATCCGTCAGAAGGCGGATATACTTGGTATACCTAGTGTGCAGATTCGTAGACACACGCTTAGGCTGATATTCTTGGACTGAATATATACACCTTGTGAAGGAAACGGTGACTTCTTGAAAGAAGAAAGACTTCCGTGCTTTGAAATGTGTGCACTCGGCTGAGGGAGGGGGGCACACAGGTTGGCCCGAAACGAATACTCCTTTTATCGACAGTCCTTTAGGTTCCTTCTAAAGGTAAGAGAGACCCTCTCTGAAACCAAATTGTTGTTCTGTAAGGCTATATATAGGGATATGGTGATGGGATATGTTCGAGACGAAGAAATTAAGGGGGTCATTTTTTCGAATGAAAAGCGTCACTCGATATGGGTTTGAGCGCGTAGCATGACATGTTTCGATAATTACGAGGCATCGCTCACCTGGCTGGTAATTCGAGATGCCCTCAGGGTGGACAAAAGACGTTTCATAGTGGGCTTTGTAGAGACACCTAGTTGTGTCCGATGCGGAAACTGGAAAAATACCTCGATCACGCTTTCTTCCACTGCGTTATCATTCGACCGTTGTGTGAGTTAGTTGAACGCTTCACGGTCCGCATCCCGAACGGATAGTGCAAGCGACTCTATAAGTCACTCTGTCGGTCCGTCTATCCGTCGGTCGGTCTGTCGGACTGTCCGTAACACTTTTGTGCTTGGCCTTTTTGGTTAAGATCAAAGGTCTGTTGTTAATACACGCTGTTCTTAGCTTTTTAAATTTCTCTTGGCTTTTTGGCAACGATCAAAGTGTAGTATTTGTTCTTACTACACGCTGTACTTATTGTGATACAAAGTGTGGATCACTTTTCTGTATTAAATTAATGTAAAATGATCATCCATTTTACAACCAGTCAGTCTCAAAGCCATTCAAGTCATTCTCCAGATCATTCAAGTTGCTTTTGAAAGATCCCAGTTATTTTTTAAGCATTCAAGTCATTCTTAAGGTCATTCAATTAATCCTTAATGTCATTAAAGTCATTCTAAGTCATTTACTTTTTATTTATTTAAGACATTCCAGCCCATTTTTCGGTCATTTTAGTTTATCTTCAAGAATTTCATGTCAATCCTACATTCACGCATTCATTTATTACACGAGAGCACGCGACTAATGGCTATCATCTTTGTTTGCTCTGGGTTCGCTTTCCCCGTGTTACAATTGGGCACCGGTGATAAAGAAAAAGAACGTTACACTTTTTATTTGATTGCTAGCGGTTATGAGAGGCATGATTTTCTCGACACGATAGTAGGAGGTTTACAGCGATTTTCAGTACTCCTCAGTTTGTCCTCATTTTTAAATATCGCTTAAAAATGTGTATTAAGATTGACAAAGTGAAACTCTCTCCGGAAAATTTCAGTGAAAGGTGGGTGAAAGTTTCGCGCTTGTGCAGAGTGAATGGAGCTAATTTCGAGTGGTATTTGGACGTAAATTAGCCGGAATTTTTTAAGTTTCCTGAACGAATATTGACATTATATCGGACCTTTTCGGCTAGAGCACTTTAGTGTTAAGTATTTTTCCTAAGTTTAACTTAACTACAGTTTGCATGTCGTCATAAGGCCCCCTTTTTAGTTTTGCCCCTATCTCCCCCATTTTTTGTCCCCTTTGCTTTGGTTCGATAATCCCCATTCCCGATTCCATTTAGATGACGAATCGGCTGGTTTGTTAGTGATGTAAACCCATTTTTGATGTGTTTAAATAAAGTTGGTTTTGTTAACGACCTACATCCTGTTCAACTGACAAACTTACTTATATGTCACAGTTATTATTTGAGGGGGTTCTCTTGCTAAAAATAATTTTTCATTATATATACTTCATTCGTCTTGTATATATATATTTTTATCACCAACTAACCACATCGTGTGTACATATTATTATTATTATTATTTCGAGCTTTATAAAGATGTTCTTGGAGTGAATCTAGTATTACGGCGAAAGATTCTAGTAAAGTTAATATGTTAGGTCCACATTAACCCCCAGTCAACTTTTCGGCCCGTTGCCACATTTTGTGTGAATTTATTTTAACGAATATTTACCCCTATTATATATAAAAAAATGCAACACTATATATATATATATATATATATATATATATATATATATATATATATATAATCTTTGAAGTTTTTAACATTTGAAACCATACAAAAATTTACTTTTTATCATTCGTTAAAAAACCCCAAAAAACATCTAGTCAGTAAGTCATTTAATCACCTGCAATCACTGCATCAACTCTCGAATTTACTATAATACCAATATTTTTATTTTTTAAGGGATCATCAGTTGTTTACCATGAAACACTGTTTCGGGGATTTAAAAACAAAACAGTATATTACATCATGGCTCCCCAGCAGTGTTGATCAAACACCACCACCCTTAATCTTAGGAAGAAGACATGTTACAAAAATTTGATCCAAGTTCCTATTCTTAATTGCAAGTACTAACCTTTTCATAGTATAAAAATGAATTTCTTACCTGTGCGATTCATCAATTTCCACATTTAAAATGGATACATTTTTTAATTTATCAGTCTTGTATTTCTAAGATTTGGATTAATCCATTTAACTACTTATCACCCCCACTATAATTAGTAGTTTGTATATTTACATTCTTATTTATTTAAAATTAGATATATAAAGGTTAAAAATATTTTATTTTTACATATATACATTTTTTTTCTTTTTTTAATCTATAAAATTTATTATATGTAATTATAAATACATTTTATACATTGCTAATATAGTTTTGGATATATATATATTTACCGCAGTTCCGCCGGGCTTTGCTCGGCCCCTATGTATTTTTTCATTACTTTACGTGCCTATGTATATATTAAAAAGTGTGAATAATGTACGGTAATGCCTTTTTATATAGTAGTCTTCCTTAACTACCATAGGTGAAACTTGGTAGAGACCGCAGACGTCCATTTTTTTTCTATCTTTGACCCAAATTTTGACCTCTTAACCTTTATTTCGGGGGGGTATATAACTTTAGTAAATTAAATTCCGGGACACTATATTATAACGTTGTTACTGGTTTCCTATGTAAGCGTCACTTTCCCAGATGTGGCAACAGTACTCCATTCTAGCATGTATTTGACCCTCATACAGATAGAGAATTACGCTACGTTTGGTATATTTTCTGGAAGGGTAGAATGATCCAATCATTTTCCTGGTGACCTTACCAACGGATTTGCTGTAAGTCTTTATTCCAAGTCTGAAGTACTAGTACTTAATATATTCCTCAAGGAATGCACTGTTCATTTGAGTCAGGGCAAAAAAATGAACTAATAATTAAGGTTGTTTCTCTCGAATGTTAATCGGTTGGGAAATAGCTTTTATTCTACACAAGCTTTTGTCTTAAATTTATGTATGAAAATAATTAGACAGATTTTCTATTTTTAATATACATAAGTTTATCATATTTCATTAAATTTATTTCCAATCTAAGGTTTCTAATTGAAAGTATATTTTTTATGAGTTCCAAGGAAACATTTACACAAAACTCGATGGAATTTCGATAGGATCGGTTTTAGTACATACTTTTAGCTAATTCTGTATGTCAAACCTAGAAAACAAAATATTAAATAACAATATGCATCTTATATTTCCGTATGTTTCGTGGATGATATTCTTGTTTTAGTTAATAATAATAATGAAAACTACACAAGCTACATAACCTTTTCCAAAAGCATTCTTTGCCACAGAAAAAAAAATACTAACAAACGTCATTTTCATTAGATTACAAAAATATAATTGATTTGTTCTATGCTGTTGGGATTCTGTCCGTTGGTTTTAATTATATAGTGGGTTGTTGTCCGATGCGCTGTTGTCCGGTAGAGCTTTTCTCCACCCATCACTTTACTCAACAGTGAGAAATCTTACAAGACATGTTCAAAAGGTATAAAAATAAACATGTTCTAATTTTTGACTAGTTGAATTAAATATAAGTAGAATTTAAAGATTTTTCTTAGCTTTGTGTGAGAACACTGTGAGGTCTTTGATTTTTTGTTTCCATGTTTCTGAATGGGTTGTGAAAAAATGTTAAAAGCCATCAAAGTTTAATGAGGACAGAATATTATGCTAATAAAGCAAAGACCAATAACAAAAATGATTCTTTGTTATTTTTGAAAACGTTTCATAAGTCTGTACGGGTGTTAATATTGCCATTACATTTCAACTATTCGAACCCACATATGGCCTGAGACTTCGTCTCACAAACCAAAGAAAGAAGGAAAGAAAGAAAAATCAAATTTTTTTAAGTGCCAATGTAATACATTTATTCGTGATTCATACAACAATAACGCATTTGATTATCTTTCAAAAGTCTTTTCCCACATACATGTGTTTTACAACGCTCTGTCGTATAGCATGTGCTTTTTTTAAGTCTCTGTCCCCGCCACCTCGCGCCGGCCTTTACACTCGGACTTACACGTTCTTCTTCTCTGGTCCGCACTTTGCTTTTGTCCTTGACAAGATGTGTGGTTTTTATTTTCCCTTTCTCTTCTTTTTTCCGTGACATTAGCGCGAGCATAATTGTTAAATTCCATATCGCTAAAACGGCTTAATGATTAGATCAAAGTTTTTCATTCCTTTCAATTATATTTTATTACATATGAATATTTTTATTATTTTTTTTTTACTTTAACTAGACTTCTTTTATTGCTATTTAATTAGTTTGAAATAAAAGTTTTAACATTAATTTTAGATATCTCTTTATTTTTTTTCAACCTTTGTGTATAATTTGTTCAATTTATACGCATGCAAAATTTAGATCTAATCCTCAAAAGTTATTACCGTAAACAAATCAATTTTGCTTTGGTTTTGATACCCCCAAATTCAAAGCTATCCCATTACAACCCTTCCTTTTCATAAGATATCATACTTTCATAAATCAGAGTCCATTTTCTGTACGCTGTTTTTGAACCCAGTCAACAACGGGTACTTTTGGTAATATATATATATATATATATATATATATATATATATATATATATATATATATATATATATAACGAAAGACGTGTAAAGTATCCATCTTACTCTGTAAAGGTCAGTGTTTTTATTCTTATAATTTTCTGAACTTTAAAGATTTTTATTTTATTCTACAACGTTAGTTTTATTATATAGAAAACAAAAATAAAATTCTGCAACTGCTATTTTCTCAGAGGAACACAAAACTCTCTATTATGAGTTCTTACGTTAATCTCCGCTATGCAACGAAACATATATATGACGTACTATATAAACACATGAACAAATCCTCTGAATGTAAAATAAATACATCTTAAAACACAAAAACAGATTCATATATATATATATATATATATATATATATATATATATATATATATATGTGTGTGTGTGTGTATGTATGTATATATATATATATATATATATTATAGAGTGTTATAGATAAATTCTATAAGAGCAAGGAGTATTAAAGCTCAATAGAGGTTGTTACATAGAGTTACGTATAGAAAAAGTGAGGAATTAATAATTGTGGAATTATCAAGTTCAAATAGAGGGAAACATAATAAACTCCATTTTTTTTCATGTACGATCGTTTTGGAAACGAAATCCTTTTCTCGATACTTTTATTTGTAAAAATTGAAAACAAAAATAGAGTATATAGCTTCTGAAACGATCGTACATGAAATATTTGATTTTGCATTATGTTACCCCTTATGTAAACTTGGTAATGTCACAATAATTAATCCCTCAACTTTATATATATATATATATATATATATATATATATATATATATATATATATATATGTATATATATATATATATATATCCTACAGTCTGTCAATTCTGACGATGATTAGTTGGGGCATCAGTGCTTTATCTCTCAGTCTTTGCGTAGTCTCACTCCATCACCACAGAACTTTCTACCTTAGCTCCAAACTTGCTTGCGCAGTTTAAGTGCAGTATCTGTTGCGCATCATAGACACCCTCTGAACCTTCAATGTTCATGTCCAGTGGAACGAACCTGCTACGACTGGCAGCAGAGGAGGCCGTAGCTTCTGACCGAAAGTAATCGCAGTGAGGTAAACAGTCGCCCTATCGTGTCCGCTACTGCGCCTTTTCTTTCTGGATGAGGTTCCATAGCCTTTTAAGGAAAACTGCAAGGCAGCAGTAGGATTTGAAGTCAGATTTCCTATCTCTTAGCCTTTTGCTGTGATAAGGCCCACAAGGCAGTGGTGTTTGATTGTGGGGTTGGTTCCCCTAGTCTTCAAATAATCAAGGGCATCCTATAAGACAATGGGGTAGGGGTTCGCGGTCTGCCAGGGTCTGTCTACACATCGGTGGGCCATAACCCACTACCTCTGGGGTCTCCTACTACTCCGAGATCTTCTACAAGTTTAACCTGAGGCCAAAGGCACCCGTTTACTGTCTGTGGCCAACGTGGCGACACTGTAGAAGTCTTGATGATGGAGAGGTTATGTAATGGCAAGGAAGACTTATGCATAGCTGCTCCCTTTTCACCACGCCGTTAGCCAGCGGTGTTTGCTGGAAGCGAGAAAGCATGCAAGCATGAACTTAACACTGACTCATACCCAACACAGTAGGCGCATTACATCCCCCTGCCGGATTAAGAATCTAAATGCGCGCACACGCACACACACACAGACAGTAATATATATATATATATATATATATATATATATATATATATATATATATATCATAATTTAGGAATTTAAAATTTGTGATTTGAAAAAGTTAAATTTCAAATATAGAAATTCCATTGTATGCAAGACAAAGAGTACAGTTTAGTAAAATATATTTCCTTAACCCATGAGTTTTCGATGTTTATACCTCTCCTCGGAGGAAAAACTATTAGCAAATATTATAAAAGATTTGCACCTAATTTGTTAAAGGTAATAAACATAGAAAATTTAATTAAATGTTTTTAAAATTTTTAAATCATTTTAGCTACATAGAATAATGGCAACTGGATAGTGATGCATCAAAAAAAGGATATTGAACTTCAAATCGAAAGTGTATGCTAAATCTTGTAATGGAAGTTCTTGGTATTCGGCAGGTAAAAGATTCAACGCGTATTATAATAAATCCAAGGAAGCTGGAAACAATCCAATATAAACATATTTCCACAGTTTTTCTTTAGTTTGATTGGATATTCGGCAAATCTTTGATTATATCGATCCGGTAATTTTTCTTTTCATATATCAGTTTCAAAATTCAGTTCAAGTTTTCAACCAATTTGTGAATAAAAACCAAAAGGATCAACTCGACGATGAGAGTTCAAACGTGCACACTAGTCAAATTTGGGAAAGAGGATGGAACAACTTTCTCTTCTGCCTCTCTCTCACACTCTTTATCTTCTCTCTCTCTCTCACCCTGTTTCTCTTCTCTCTATATTAGCACTTATCAAGGTCAATAGGCAACTCGAGGATCAACTCGACGATGAGAGTTCAAACGTGCACAGTAGTCAAATTTGGGAAAGAGGACGGAACAACTTTCTCTTCTGCCTCTCTCTCACACTCTTTATCTTCTCTCTCTCTCTCACCCTGTTTCTCTTCTCTCTATATTAACACTTATCAAGGCCAATAGGCAACTCGAGGATCAACTCGACGATGAGAGTTAAAACGTGCACAGTAGTCAAATTTGGGAAAGAGGATGGAACAACTTTCTGTAGACAACCAAATAAAATTAAAACTTGAAATTAAAATTAAAATTAAATGAAAATGAAAATAATTAAATAAAAGAATTGCTAATCAAAGTAAAGCAAAACTGTCTTTAAAAATCATATATATATATATATATGTGTGTGTGTGTTTGTGTGTGTGTGATGATTATTACTTGTTGACAGACGTTTGCCATCTCTTCAAGTTGATGTCGGACGTTCATATGCAAGTAGATAGCTATCTCCTCCAGCTACATTTTCGCATAATCGTTTATCAGATGCGGCAGAGAAACTTGCCATTTTTTTCTGGTTATTTTAGAGGGACTATGTCATGCACTATTGTATGTCGTGTTAAACTGCTTGCAAATTTATAAACCAGACTTACAGACCGTACATATATATAGTACATATTCGGGAAAAGTTTAAGTAAGCGAACTAAACGAAAAAGAGTTAGCCTGTTTGATATAAAATCGTATACGTTCTTTAAAACGGGTAGAACACGCTATGTTATCAGATGAAGGTGATGCATTTAAAAGTTAAAGCTTAAATTACTTTCTATAATCCATATTCAATATCAAACAGGCTGTATGCAATGTGTCCCTTACGCACGAACCGTGTACGTTACAGTACAAAATCGGACTCCCACGACATCCAGTTCGTCGAAGAAAGAGCAAGCAGACAAATATATAAATCTGACTCGGCTTTTTTTTTTAGCAAAAGGCATTTATTGCCATTACTTTCCAAACAATACCTGCTTCTTATTTTTCTAACTGTTCATTTTTTTCTGTCGTGAGATTAGCAAAACCCTGCCATCTTGACACCAGCTTAAAAAGTCTGTCTTTGCCAATGAGGGGCTATATGTCTATCTCACCTAGCGCGTTTTTCTTCGACTGCAGGCTGACATTAGTCAGCCATTTCTCGCCTAAGCCTCACATGTCCATTTCCCAGTCGGACAATTGTCTTCTTTCGACCTAGTAGTGTCCCTTTTTTTCTTTTTTCATATATCTGAAACGTACGCGGAAACGATATGCAACATGTCAGTTTCCATATACCCAAGTTTCGAAAAAAAAGTATTCGTAAAAGTACATTCAATTAAAGATACTGAATCTAAATGAGATTTCTTTTAGTACATATGCAAATTGATCCACTTTCAAACAGTCGTAACATAATATGTACATGCCATAAATTTCCCAGCTAGGAAAGAATACTTAGTAAATCAAATATTTCAACTGATCATGTTTAAAAAGTATTTTAAATTATTTCAGACTAAGTCGTTTAATAAAAGATTTTTTTCTCATTTTAACCAATATTCTTCTAAAATCAGTTATAATTTCCAACATGAGATTATTGTATAACACGTTCGTTCATAGATTATACATTTCGAATTGATTTTTTACCCAGAGTTAATATTTTGAACTATCAATGCAGGGTGTAGTTATAACAGAAGGAGTATTGATTTTCCAAGCATATTTCAACTATTGAAATCATAATTAGTAAGTTTCAAATGTTTGAAAGAGACTCTATATATATATATATATATATATATATATATATATATATATATATATATATATATGTATATATATATATGTGTGTGTGTGTGTATTATCTGTGTACATATGTATGTATGTATGTATGTACATAACTTTATGGGCATAATCACGTTGACACACCGGTTCTAGTTAGATCATTGAAGTTAAACAACGTTGAGCCTGGCTAGTACCAGATGGGTGACCATTTGGGAATTCTAGGCACTGTATGTGCTTTCCGCTTATCTCGGCATTTGTTTCCAGTCATCCTGACCCTCAATTATCGACTGGTATTTAACAATGTTGATACAGGAGAGGTGCGGTTGGTATTGCGGAACACTTGCCACAAAAATTTCGCGCGCAGGAACCCTTACAGTGAGTATCTATAGTCTGTCAAGACTGAAGGAAGCCTGCGTATGTATAAATATCCTGGTATCAGATTTGTGGCCATTTAAGTATGCTAGTTGGTGTATGTACTCTAATTTAATTTCTCAGTTTATTATCGTGGGGCGCCTTTATTGACAGAGATGCAGCACCGGTCTTCGTTAGGACATGCTTCTAGAAAGAAAACCCGGATATCAAACCCGAGATATACTGTTTGCTCTGTCCATTTGCTTCGACTCGAATTTGCAGTTGTTCCCCCAAAATGTGGATGTTTCTACACAAATCCTCACTACTATAAATAAATTACCTGTGAAGATAGGTCAATCCCAGAAGCTTATCAAGCCATGAGGCCTCCCCTAGTTTCAATCGATATACTCTCCGACCATCTTAAGGAATATCTTTTCGAACTCGGGAAAGTTTCTGTTGAACTCGGGAATTTGGACGGAATTTCGAGCGGAACCCTTTATTTATTTCACGGGGTAGCGCGCTCTTGTTCCGTCAGCCATGACTAGATTGAGGTTCTAAGTAAGTCGTAATTGTATTTTTTCGATCGCCCACACTAAGAATTGATCCTTCAAACTTCATGAGAATATCACTTTTTATAATTGATTTTTCTGAGTACTCTAACCACTGCGCCTAGGGCCTTACGAACAAGGAAGACGGTCGAAGGGTACATGGACCGTAACGTTGTGAAAATCACACACAATATGAGAATAGTATTCCGATGTACCCAAATAATATTAATAAACAATCCTCATCTATGAAATGCAGAAACGTAAATTGTTTGTTGTTTTACTTAATTATTAAAAACAGATCAAAAGATGTTATTTTGGAGTTAATCTTAAATTTTATCAATTAAAATTTTTATGCTAAGGATTTTAAAGGATAGACTTTGTTTCTTCTTAAGTTTCTGTCTGTATTTTTATACAGTTCGTTTTTTTTATGAATTGTTATTGGATTATTTATCGGGCCATGCAGGATTTTTTGAAATAGAAAACGCAAACAAATAACCAGTCTGTACGCTCTAAATATTAAACTTGATGTGACGTCATTGGCAAGACAAAGTACAATAAAATTCAGTTAATAGAAACACACAACAAAGAAGAACAGTGAAAGTTGAATTAAGCAGAGGCGCGTGTGACCGCAATTAGTCGGAAATTTGCCAACACCATCTTCCCATATCTCTCGGTTTCTCGCTGTCTTACTCTCTATCCCTCTCCATATCTCTCTTCCCCTCTCTCTCTCTCTCTCTTTCTCTCTCTCTTTCTCTCTGTCTGTTTGTCTGTCTGTCTCTCTGTCTGTCTGTCTGTCTGTCTGTCTCTCTCTCTCTCTCTCTCTCTCTCTCTCTCTCTCTCTCTCTCTCTCTCTCTCTCTCTCTCTCTCTCTCTCTCAAGTACGAGTTGAAATGACAACACAGTTCGATGAACTGCGTGAGCTGCTGAGTTTTTAAAATACATACATCCGGACATATTCGGAAAAGTGTTGCTGAAATTATACATACGTTTCTACAAATAGCTCATAATATAACATTGCACCTAAGTATTTCTTAAGATCGTTTTCAATAGCCAAGTTGCCCTTACCGCAACTCGCAAAGTTTTTAAAAATTTCTTTAAGGACCACCTTGTTTTTGTACCATCTTTGAGGTCCTGATATTTGGTTACCTTTTCACGTTTAGGTCAATAGCGTCTATAGTAAGTCGGTATGATTACATCGATCATGAGAGCAATCATTTCAGAAGCTTTCCATATCGTTTGATGGTATCGTCTCTGATGTATCCGCTAGCTTGTATGTCACTGAACCTTTCCGTTTGATGTTTACGTGAAGGTTCGTGGTCTCCGATATTAAACGATCTGTCATCCTGCATCACTTTGTGGGCATTCTAATTCACGTATTTACATACAGTCATGGTAGAGGATAGTGACTATCTCACCTGGTTTATCTTTCTTTAAGAAAACAACGGCCCTCTTTCTGTAGTTCGGAAATCCTCAAAGAAAGGTAAGGAAATGTATTTTTTAGCCTGACCTTAACCCTTACCATACACTAACTGTAAGCTAGTTCGGTTGCTTACCTTACAAACTTTTATCACTATATATATATATATATATATATATATATATATATATGTATATATATATATATATATATATATATATATATATATATATATATATATATATTATTTTTAAAATACAAGGTGGTCGCTAGAAAAGCGGGAAATTTGAAGGTCAGCTTAGATCATGAATAAAATGCGTGATTGCTAGTTTGTGATTTTTTTTTTTTGTTGTCGAATGGGTGTGCAATCTGCATATTGATTTCATTACATCTAGCTTATTTTTTATTTCGATTTAAGATTTTGATACCCACATCATGGACGGGAGTAGCAGGAAACAGCTTTCAGCTTTTCAAAGGCAGGTGATAATTCTTTTAAAAAGTGAAAATCTGACTTGGGGACGGACAAAATGTCTGGCCCATCGATTTTATTTTTCAACGATTAAAGCATCAGTTTGGAAGGTTGCTGCAACTTTGAAACGAGAAGGTCTTGAAGCAGCTGGTACTCGACAAAAAGGAACGGTCGCAAAGAAACGAATTTCGGACGAAGCACGTGCCACGGTGAAGAATTTGGCTGTTTCACCTGTGCGATGCGGTGCAATAGAGAGACGTCATTTCAATCAACGAGAAATCGCTCGACATCTCAATATATCGAAAACATCAGTGTTTGAAATTCTCAAAGTAAGTGAACTGAAATACTACCGTCGAATAAAATGAAACGTTCCCAGTGAGCGACATCAGGAAACGCACGAAAACAAGTCGCTTTCTCTGATTGCTCGTTTTGAACCAGAGTTTGCTTGGAGAAAAGTATGGTTTTCGGATGAAGCTAGATTCTCTTTGCGACCGCCTTTGAACAGACAAAATGATCGCATTCAGCTAGAAATGCATGTAAAAACTGATATACCTGAGGAAGATCTGCTTGTGGAGTATAACAATATCCAACCATCTGATCTTGTTATGCTATTCTTCATTGTATGGCCAAACGAAGCTTCGATTTCTTGAAGGATATTATCAGAGTTCTGAAGGAAAAAAAACAGTGAACCAGCAAGTGTATTGTGAAGAGATGTGTCCACAGATGTTTAGCAATACACGAAATGTAATAGATAACCAAACATGGGCATGGCAGCAGGTTGGTGCCAAAGCTCAGACAGCAAGGGCTTCAATTCAATTTCTTCGGCAATCTCCTGCACCGGAAGATTGGCCCTCAAAAATCCAGACTCAATGTCATGGATTACTGTGCTTGGAGCTTGTTATTAACAGAGACGCAGAACTGTCGACGTGACATACACTCTAGTAATGACTTGGAAACATGCTTGACAAGAACTTGGAATAATATCCCACAAGTTACCCTTCAAAACGCCACACGAGCTTGGATTTCTAGGTTAAGACCCTGCAGTCAAACGCTGGTATTTTTTTGAGTATCTATGAGTATACTATAACATTTTTCTTTGACAAATTTTATAAAAATTATTCTTTGTAAAAATAAATCGTTGTTTGACAAATTTCCCGCTTTTTTAGCGACAACCCTATATAATTATATTTTAAAAACAATATGTATGCCGCTCCCCATGTGGCGGTACCAAGTTGGTTAAAGGGGAAAATATTCCCAACTAGAATTTAAGTACAACTGCACTTTCGTAAATAATTTAATTCATTTAAAACGTACTGCAAAAACAAAAACAAATAACACGCCCCCCCACACACACACATATATATATATATATATATATATATATATATATATATATATATATATATATATATATATATATTGATTCGTCAGTTCCTAGCAGCATCGTTTATAAATAGAATCTCCCAACAGTGAGGGACCATGCGCCCATTATGAATGGTGGAGATGTGTCTCCTAGCGGTTTAGGCTGCAGGGAGACTGGGTAGAGTACTCGTCAATGATCCATTCTTGACACTCAGCCTGACAGGTGCGGGGTCGGGAACCGGCCCTGTACCTGTCGGACTGATGTACACCGCCTGGGTATTACTCAGGAGTTCCACCCTCTCAGGCCTTCCACTCGGCTTTTGGATTGGGCAAGCTTATTGCTTGTCGCCTGAGGCGCCACGACCGGAGAATGCCGAATGGGATACTCAGGCAATTTTTGTAATTGCAAGAGTGCCCCAGGGATCTTGCTTATATCAACACCTTCTGACCTTGTGTCACATATTCGTGGGGTGGGCTCTAATTTAATATCTACCCCCTTATGAATAGTGGGGATGTGTCTCCTGTCGGCTTCGGCTGCGGGGAGACTGGGTAGAGTACACGTCATGGATTCGTTCTTGACATTCTGCCCGACAGGTGCGGGGCCGGGAGCTACCCTGTACCTGTCGGACTGAGGTACATTGCTTGGGTGTAACCCAGGATGTCCATCCTCCCAGGGATTGTCAGGCAAGTTTATTGATTGTCGCTTGAGGCGCCCCGACCGGGGAATGCCGACGGGAATGCCCAGGCTATTTTTATTGAGGTAAGAGTATCCCTCCTGTAGGGAGGCTTGCCTATTCTCCATTTATTTTTTTTTATTAACGTGAACACTAGAATATTTCAATTAAAAGTAAAATATGAACAGGTAAAATTATAGAAGAACTAGCTGTGCCCTGCCACGCGTTGCAGTGGCTCAATTTGGTGTAATGGAAAAATTTAATAAAAGAGAAAATGCATGTTTCTTATATTAGTACAGCAATCCACTGCAAAAAGTGAAAAAGAAGGCGAAACTGAAAAAAATGGTGCTCTTGCAGAATTTGATCTGGATCCTCGAGAGTTTCTGCCAATCATTCATGTTTTGGACTTGACCAACAATCAGTGGATGAAGCCGAACGTAGCAAAAATGTTGAAACGCTAAATGCTTTTTTTTTTTTGTTTTAAAAAATGTGATTTAGTAATTAATATTTGGTTGATGGTTGGGGGAGGGGTGTTACTATACACAGATTCGAAAAAGTCGTCCAAAAACAAATAAATGAAAGCAAAGGTAAGGTAATTTACGTTTCTACCTAATTGGATAATTGTTTAGTGTTTTTATGTAATGTAAAATGTTTAATTGGCTCAAAAAAAAGAAATGGTCGCGAATTCTGTTGAATACGTTAAGTTTGGGAAAGTAAGTTGAAAACTAAAAACTATACAAAACAGTGTCTAAAACTCACCGAACATATGTTACAATGACATAGGCTGGCATAATGGATAGGTTTCTGACAGTATTTTGTATAGTTTTTTTAGTTTTAACTCACTTTCCCTAACTTAAAGTAATCAACAGTGTCCACCACCATTTGTAGCTTTCAAATACACCAATAAACACTGTTTTTCGAGCCGACTAAACGTTACATTAAATGAAAAGGGTTTATATTACTAAACACAGATACAAAGAAGTTGTCAAAAAATAAATATATAACAAATAAATGTTATCAAAGGCAAGAAAAGTAAGTGTTCTACCTAACTGGATAAGATTTTAGTGTTTTTATGTAATGTATAATCGGTTCAAAAACATTCAATGTTTATCGGTATATCTGAAAAATACAAATGGCGGCAGACTGTATCGAACATGTTAAGTTTGGGGAAATTTTGGGAAAATGAGTTTAAACTAAAAATACTGTTAGGAACTCACTCAATATATGTTACCATGATGTAGGCTGGCATATAATCGGTGGTTTAAAACTTTTGCTCGATACAGGTGACGACTTTTAAAAATCCCTTTTAGTGATTACCTGGTGTGAGGATATTTGTACAACTAAACGGCAAATCTGCTCAAAAAAATCCAGTATTATTTTACTTTAAGGCCCGTTTCACGTTCATATATAACGAAATATTTTATTGTAGATTTCGGTGTGCTAAAAACGAATCTGCAAACCGTTTACGTAGCAAAAAAAAAAAGTTTTCATGACATTCATGAAATTACTTTTTCGAAAAGTGGGTGATCACTTTTCAATGTAAATTTAACTTAGAATGAGCACCCACTTTCTGGCCACCTGAGAGAGCGGCATTTTTCTGTTTCTTGGCTAAAAAGTTTTTTGTTTGATTTCTTTTGCATGGTAACCCCTGAACTCTGGGACTATTTTCCATTTAACAGCCGTAGCCTTCGTTTACGCTATGCGTAAGCATAAACGAAAGCTGTTTAGCCAATAAACATGGGGAAAAATACCCCCTCTCTCAGGTGGCTAGAAAGTGGGTGCTCATTTTAAGTTAAATTTACATGGAAAAGTGTCGCCACTTTTTCGAAAAAGTAATTTCTTCATATCATAAAAACTATTTTTTGTGACGGAAACGGTTTGCAGATTCGTTTTTAACACACCAAAATCTACAAAAAAAATTTTGTTATTTACGAACGTGAGACACACAGCCCTTAATGGAAAATTATATCAAAAATCCGGGGGAAAATAGTTTTCAATAAAAACAGCAAATGAATTCGATAGAAAAAAAATGGATGCTATTTTTTTTCTTTTTTCTGTGTGTTTCTTGGCTTAAAAGTCTTTTTGTTTGATTTCTTTTGCATGGTATTAACCCCTGAACTCTGGGACTATTTTCCATTTCACAGACGTAGCCTTTGTTTATGCTATGCGTGAGCATAAACGAAAACTGTTAAATATGCATTCGCGTACCAAACTGCCTTGTAAAAAAAACCTTTAAGTCACGAAAATAAATGCCCCTTCCTCAGGTGGCCAGAAAGTGGGTGCTCATTTTAAGTTAAATTTAGATGGAAAAGTGATCACCCACTTTTCGGAAAAAAAAATTTCTTCAGATCATGAAAACTATTTTGATACTCCTTGGGCGTTGAGTTCCATGGCGACCTGCAGAATTATTTAATGGTCGTTCCCTTAGTACCCCCCTAGTAGCAGTGTCAGAAATTTCGTGAAAATAGCGAATAATTCCACCCCATCTTTCCAAGCTTATAACTCCTCGAAAAATGCAATTCAACCCCTAATTTTTTTTTCAATTAAAGGAGCAAGGACCAAGATTTCATTAAAAAAAATAAAAAAAAACGTGTTTTTTTAAAAACTTCGAACTTTACAGGTAAAATTCTAAAAGAACACTATGTTTTTTTGTTTTAAATTTGAATATATTATGTTATGTATTGACCTTTTCTCTTCAATTTGTGAGTAAATAATTATGTACTTATCGGGTTCTAAATTAATTATTATTAGACATTTACAAAATGGGAGGCGTGAATTATTCGACCCCCTGTCTTTCCAAGCTTATAACTCCTCAAAAAATGTAATTCAAGCCCTAATTTTTTTGTCAATTAAAGGAGCAAGGACCAAGGTTCCATTAAAAAAAAAAGAAAAAACAAATAACGTGGTTTAAAAAAAAGGTTTTAAACTTCAAACTTTACAGGTAAAATTCTTAAAGAACACTATGTTTTTTTTTTTTAAATTTGAATATATTATGTATTTACCTTTTCTCTTCAATTTGTGAGTAAATTAAATATTTACTTTCGGGTTACTAAATTAAGTATTTACTTTTTAATAGACACTTAAAAATTGGTAGGGGGGGTTCGTGAATTTAAAAAAAAAAAACGTTTGTCTAAAATATTATATTCGATTTATTGGAAAGAACATAAAATTTCACATTGACCCTGAAAATATCGTAAAAATAGAATCAATAGAAACATTTTGATAGATTTTTAAAATTTAAAAATTGAAAAATATTGAGTTTAAAAATTGAAAAATATTGAGTTCGGAAAATTCATTAATGTTTTAAAAAAAAATATTTCTATTATTTTTAAAACAACTGTAATAGTTTATTTTGGAAGTATAATCCATAAATAAAATAAATAACCCACTTTTAACAGAGAAATTCCGAGATGTTTATATTGTATTCGCAGTTTCGTGTTAGGGGTGTCAAAAATTCCTACAAAAATTCTGATACTGCTACGCATGCGCACGTAACATTTTTTATTTATTTACTTACGTGGTGGAGTTTCTATACTGATAGGTTTTTTTAAATTTTTTCACTGGATTATTATTGATTGAACACTAACCAGATTATGAAAAAAAATTGAAAAAAAAAATCATTTCAACATTTGAAAGGGATACTCGCTTTTTAGTTACCACGTTCTGGTAAATCGGTCACTTTTTATTTATTTATTTATTTATTTTTTCTAAATACGGAAGTGTCTTCGGGAGATATAAAATGGTCGCATGTTGACGAAGCATTGTATCGGGAGGCGTACGGGATTAAAAATTATTGGTAAATTTTTAGATTAGGTCCACTCCACCTCCACAATTTTCTTTTAAATGACGACTTGAAATGGTTTTCGACTATGCTGAATACGAAAATCGCATCGAAATTTTGCAGAAATAAGTAGTTATCAAGATATAAAAAGTTGTATTATGCATTGTAATCTTTGGCGGCCATCTTTTTTACGTGTGTGTATTTGTTTATGGCGCGTGTGCACGTAAAAAGATGGCCGCCGAAGAATACAATGCATAATACAACTATTTATTTCCGCAAAATTTCAATGCAATTTGCGTGTTCAGCATACTCGGAAACCTATAAATGTCGTCATTGAAAGGAAAATTGTGGAGGTGGACCTAATCTAAAAAAATATCAAATTATTAAACATTTCTCCAGCATGTTAGTGAAATTTATAATACTTTTAAAAAATTAAAAAGAAACAAAACAAAAGTTTTGAAAAAAAACTCACCTTTCACAAAAACAATTAAAAAAAAACACACACACAAACTGTGTGTTTTTTTTTGTTATGATAAGTAAAAAAAAAAAAAAATAAAAATCTCGAAACTTTATTTTCATGAAAACAATTAAAAAAAATCCTGTTCTCTCTATTTTTTTTTCTTTGAGAAACAAATATATTTCTGACTTACAAATGCGGTAGAGACTCATTATTTTTACTTTCTATGGTTTTGATATACCGCGTTTTTATTGCTTACAAAATGGGTGACTGATTTATCAGAACGTTGTAACTAAAAAGTGAGCACAGCACCACTTTCAAATGTCGAAATAATGATTTCTTTTTTACATTTTTTTTTTAATAATCTGTTTAATTAGTGTCCAATCAATAATAATCCAATGAAAAAAAATTCCAAAAACCTATAAGTATTGAAATAAAGCATGGGAGTAATGTTTGTACAACGTAACGTCGCCTTTCGCACTTTTACAAACATTTTTTAAAAAAAGTAACTAAACCATTTATTGATAATTTGTCACGTGTACAAACATTTATTTATTTACGTAGGCTTAACTCCTTTCATGAATAAGAAAAGTTTTACTTTTTAAGAATAATAAAAGGAAAAAGTTACTGAACATTTATAAAAGGACTTCTTTTCATGAAGGCCAGAGGAATAGTTGGCCGAAAATTCGTGAAACAACAACAATAAATAAAAATGGTGCTAATGCAGAGAGCCGCGCTATTTTTTTAAATCATATTTCCACGTTTAAATAACGTTTTACGATTTTTTTATTTTTTATTTATTCAATTGTAAGGTTAAAGTACAGAATAGGTACAAAACATCCTTACCTCCCCATGTTAAAAATGAATTTTTAAATAATAACATTATTTCAGCACGGATCACTCTCTGCATGAGTAATCTTATATATAAAAAAAAACTCAAAAGCAAGCAACCTCCTTTTTTTTTTGGCCTTATATAATAAAGAAAAGATGTGTAAATTAATAAATTTGGAAGATAAACAAATGAAATATGTTTTTTTTTTGTTTTTGTTTTTTTACTTATCGAGTTAACAGAAAATTAAACCTTTCGTCAAATCGTGGCTGTGAAATGAATCGAACCGGAAGTTCAGTTTTATCAACAGAACAAATTCGCAGAACCGATAAATAAATATATTTATTTTATTTAATATTTTAATTTTAATTAGGTAAATTTATTTTAATAACATAAAAACATACCTCGACTCTAAAAATTGGTTGTCTGAAAATTTCAAATAAATTGGTAACGTATAAACATGGTTTTATTTCTTTAGAACGAACCAACTTTACATTTTTATATATATAGATAAAAGGCCAATCAAATGAGATATAATTTGTTTAAACAGTTACATTAAATTTAGCTTAAATTTGCAGTATTTGAAAAAAAATACAAGTGTGGCCTTTTTTGTGCCACCTGTGTGTGTGTGTGTGTATACATATATACATATTTCTCTCTCTCTCTCTCTCTCTCTATATATATATATATATATATATATATACACAAGGGAACAACAGTAAACTTACATTGCAAAATCAAAATATTTATGTTGTAATCTCAAATTTTCTTCAGGTAACCTTTGTTGAAATCAAGATTATTTGTATTAAGACTGCTTTTATTATACTTGTATATTATTCCTACAATATTTCGGTCGATGTAACCTCCGAGCTTCTTCTTATGCCTCTTATCAAACACGGAGATTTGATGTCCTTATAATTTTCCCTTCTCTCTCCCTCCCCCCTCTCTCTCTCTCTCTCTCTCTCTCTCTCTGCAAAACTTCCGTGAACACAGTTTGTTTCGTATAAGTAAGACTAAAGCTGCTTTCAGGAACGCCAGCAACCACTGTAAAAGAGTAATAAAAAATGCAAGAGAGCTATATGCCCCAGTCTGTTAAATCCAAAGTAGCTGATCAGCGGCTTGGTTCCCACCAGTTTTGGCAAATAACAAATAGGATCCTGAACAGAAGTGTGCGTTCTATCCCAACCATTATAAATGGACCATGGATCATCTCGTCAGCATCAGATAAGGCCAAACTATTTGCAAAGAACTTTGCAGCTAATTCTACCCTATGCGACGAAGGCCATCAACTCCCCATTTTTCCTCCTTTTACACAAAACACGCTAGGTAATATACAAATATCTGTGCGTGAGGTCGCCAAGCTAATCAAGAACCTTGATTCCAGTAAAGCAACTGGCCCTGACGGCATCCCAATTATTGTGTTAAAAAAGCTTCAACCTGAACTTGCTCCCATACTTACAAAACTGTTTAAGCGTTGCCTTAAGGAGAAGTGCTTTCTGACTCCCTGCAAGACCTCATCAGTTTGCCATGTATTTAAGAATTCAGCTGATAAGTCCTCTCCCTCTCAGTACAGACCTATAAGTCTCCTGTGTGTCATGAGTAAGTTGCTGGAATCCATACTAAATAGAGAAATAGTCAACCACCTCAGCAGAAATAACCTTCTTTGTGACATGCAATATGGTTTCCGTTCTGCAAGATCTACCGCAGATGTGCTAACGGTTATATCTCATAGGATTAGCGAATATCTTGACAAAGGCTACCTTTCTAGGGCAATTGCTCTTGACATATCAAAGGCCTTATACAAAGTATGGCATAAAGGCCTACTTCACAAGGTTTCCAGCTACGGTATAACTGGAAATGTTTTCTCAATCATTAAATCATTTCTCTCTAATAGGCTCATAAGTGTAGTGGTCGATGGAAAAAAATCAGAGGCCTGCAGTATTAATGCTGGAGTCCCTTAAGGGTTCATCCTGGGCCCAACTCTCTTCCTGATCTACATCAATTACCTCCCTAAACACATACTTAAATCATTCGTCGACACCTATGCTGATGACACGGCCATCTACAGTAACACATCAAAGGCTGTAAATGACAAAGTTCTCTCTGATTCTCTCTCCACTGATCTCGAGCGTGTAGTTCAGTGGGGGAAGATGTGGCTGGTTACCTTTAATGCATCTAAAACCAAGCTACTATCTTTACATTATCAGCGCTCTGATACCCATCTGGCATCAATTGTAATGGATTGCTCTCGCCTAGGAGAAGCTCAATGTTTTGACAAGCTTCTGGGCTTGACGTTTACTCCTGATATGAAATGGAACACGTACATCAAGTCTGTTGCCAGGGTCGCTGGAAAGATGGCGGGTTCCTTC
>NC_136521.1:814267-816767 GCF_053919585.1 Euprymna scolopes | reverse complement strand
TTACTATAATTACAAGTTATTCACAATATATTCCTTAATTATCGTTTTTTATATACATGTTTTTAATCAGGTCTTAAGCATGATAATAAGAATTTATTCGTATGTAGACAGCTTTGTATAACATCAAAGTTTTTGTTAAAATTTCTTCTATAGAATTTACTATGTGGTATGACTTGAGAAAGCGTAGATTACATATTTTGGATTTTCTAGGTTTACATTTTCTAGCTTTATCTACCATTGACCATTTTAATTCAAATTCTATTTTATTTTTCCATTGTTATCTTACCCAGTCTCCAAATGCAATCGTGTTTCTCTTCTTATTTGTAATATTTATTTCCCCTTATCTAAAATAATATTGCACAAAAATAATCTCGACACTGGTTAATAAATATATATTTGTTCTTTTATTTTTGTATATTTGTATAATAATTCTATTTGCATACACTCCCCCAGTATATATAAAACGAAAAACATCGACCCTCTCGTCAGTGACCACACCTCTTGAAAAAGCCCGCAAAATTCGGGCGAAACGTCGAGCCTCCGGTATTCCGCTTCATTTTCACATAATAACGTCGGATTGTATCCATTTTAAAATTAATAACGGTTGTATCGTTGTGGTGTCCTTAATGCAAATCGACTTAAACTTCAAACTCCGGTGTTTATCAAAATGTGCTCCATTACAAGCATGATTATAGTATTTTTGTATAAATAAACATTATACTATATATACATACGTAAACGCATATATATATATATATATATATATATATATATATATATATATATATATATATATATATATACGTGTGTGTGTGTATACTATGTTTGACGTCAACTGCAGGAGAAATGTCGGGAGCAACGCCTTCCACCGTACATGGCGTTCATTGACCTCACAAAGGCTCTGTGAAAAGAACAGTCCTCTTGTGTGCCCTATCCTAGATTGGGTGTCAAGACAAGTATTTAAAAATCTTTAGACTTTTCATGATAACATGGTGGCAGTTGTGGTTTCAATAGTAACTTGGAAACATCTCCCTTCAAAGTTGAAACCGATTTCAAGCAGGGTTGCATCATTTTCCTAACCCTTTTCTCCATTTACATCTCCACCACCATTCACCTTACTAGCCAGAACTTACCTGAGGGAATCAAACTCATGTACAGGACAGATGGCAGACTTTTTAATATCAGCGGGTTTAGGGCAAAAAGCAAGATCCTCACATCGCCCATCATGGAGTTTTAATACGTAGATGACGATGAACTGGTTACCCACTCAGAAACGGACCTCCAGAATATCTTTGGGAGAGTCTACCGGCTCTTAGGACTTGACCTTAAATCAAAACAATCCAGATCCTACATCAACCAGCTCCTGGCACACACCCACAGCCACCCACAATCTTTGTGGAAGGCAACACTTTAGAAAATATTGATCATTTTGCATATTTGGCATTCTCCTCTTCACAAGTTTTATCATCGACGCAGAGATTCAACAACGCATGGGATCCGCCAGTGCAACCTTTGCCAGGCTAGGGAAACGGGTGTTTGAGAATCGGGACATACAAAGCAGGGTCAAACTCCTTGTCTATAAAGCAGTTGTTCTGTCCACTCTTACCTATGGGGCCGAAAGCTGGACCACCTACAGCAGATATCTGAAGGTCCTGGAGAAAGTATTACCAGCCTTGTCTCCGCAAGATCCTCAGGATTGGATGGAACGATCGAGGACAGACAAACGTAAACGTCCTGAAGAGGCCAACATACCTACCATCACTACAACAATCATCCGACACCAGCTGCGATGGACGGGCCATGTTATGCGCATACCTGACAACCGCTTTCCGAAGCAAATGACCCACTTGAGACAGTATCACTTGAGCCTCACAAGCTGGGTGGATGCTGCTCTTCAGATGAGCAAGATGGTCCGTGAAAGCACGCTGCATTTAGAAAAAGAACCTCAACAGAGCAGCAGAAAACAGGAGAAAGCAGAGAAAGGAAAGATCTACTACCAACACAGATCTTTCCACCTTTTCCACTATCCCGACGATCATCCACAAATGCCCCCAGTGTAATAAAGTCTGTGGGTCAAGGATCGGCCTCCACGGCCATCTTACGACCCACAAATGACTAGAGTGATTGGCAATGATGATGATGATGATGATGATGATGATGATGATACTATGTTTATACATACACACATAATATAATAATGTTCTGCAAAGCATTATTATAGTATGTGTGTAAAAATAAATATAGTGTACTATACACACATATATGTACACGTGTGTTTGTATACCCAGTACAGTGTGCTTATTTATACAAACATACTATATTAATTTTTTTTGTTTTTTATAAACACCGGGGCTTCAGTGGATTTACATATAGGAAACAACAACAGTACACCAATACATACATACATACATACATACATACATACATACATAAAATATAAGATGGTCAAAATTTTGAATTTTGAAATATAACTTTTTGTCATTTATTATATATATATATA
>NC_136521.1:701767-809267 GCF_053919585.1 Euprymna scolopes | reverse complement strand
CCTACAAGACAGTACATAAAGCACATGTATCCAGATCAGTAGCATCTCTTCCCTGCCATAAAGCTATTTTTTGAAAGACAAACGTTTTATACGACCTTGATACGACCTTGAATCTCAATAGTGATCATATTGCTGAAACAATCTTTCACTTGGTGATACAAGCACCAAAATTGAAATTTGTCAGGATTGCTTCTGCAGCCATCTTGAAAACTGGCAGCCATCTTGTATTTTTTGATGGCTTATGTTCTTTTCTTAAAAGGTATGTTCTGAATGTAATTTGTGCCAATTTTGGTGCTTGTATCACTAAGTGAAAGATTCTTATTGAATATCGAGATAACCTGCCCCACAAAAAAGTGACGTCCTGGTTCGATGACAAACCTAGTGTGTTCTAAATAAAAAAAAGGTTTATTAGTTGCCTGAAATGATAGGAGAAAAGAGTAACTCTGGATCGTTCATATGTGGAGAAAGACGAACAACTGTGTCAATTTTCGTAGCTGTCCTACTTTATTAAAATGTATTATAAACATTTACAGGTATATATTTTTGCATATCCTCATGCATGGTATCCAGATATTAAATATTCCAATACAAAATAATTATATATATATATATATATATATATATATATATATATATGGATTTTTTTTTTTTAACAATCAATTTTAATACCTTTTAAATGGTATTATATTGATTATTGTACCAATATTAACCTCGGTTTAGCTCGATGAGAATTCATATATATATATATATATATATATATATATATATATATATATATATATATATACTAGCAAAAGTATACGTCGTTGACTGGGTTCAAAAACAGCTTGATTTATGAAAGTATGATAGGTTATGAAAAGGAAGTGTTGTAAATTTGAGTTGAATTTGGGGGTATCAAAACCAAAGCAAAATATGTTGAAAGTAAAAATAGATAAATCGCATAATTTATTAGACTATACCTGTTCACACTGAAACACTTATCACAATATTCTGTGGATCTATATTAAAAAAACCTTGTTAAACTTGGTGACATATTTCCATTCTATGGAGGTCAGGTGCGAACGAACACCCCATAATTTTATTATACCATCTTTCTTCAAACAGAAACATAATTATCAAAGTATACTTACACAGATAGATATGAAAAGTCTTTATTAAATGAGTATATCATCAAGTTCGTTTTAATACTCTTTAAATAGAAAACGAGAGTTTTAATATCAATGTCAGAGCGAGAAAAATCTCAATTTTATAGGTATATAGATTACAATATTAAAATAAAAAGAAGAACTGCCGTAGTTTTGACTGTAGATGTTACGCGGTGGGTGTTATTATTAGAAGGTACTAAATATGGATATGTTTTATACTGGTGGGATTATTAAGATGATGTATATGCTGTATTGTTGTTGTTGTTGTTGTTGTTGTTGTTGTTGTTGTTGTTCGTCTTAGGAGAGTCTTAGTTAGAGATTATAGTCTTAGGCGTGTTTATGTGTTGGTGTTCATATGTCTTAAGGTGTTCATGTTGTAAGAGATAGCATATTGGAGACATAAACAGGTATATATATATATATATATATATATATATATATATATATATATATATATATATATAAAGAGAGAGACAGTTCTGTATGAACGGGAGTGTTTCTATAAATATTGATACATATATTTCTTACCTATTTTTAGATGAGATTTTCACAAAGTTCTTATAATATAAATGGACAATACCTTTTCTGTTGAATAACAACACGGAGGCGCAGATACAAACACACATGTTGACGTCCTTTATTTCATCTTCGACCGGTTGGGCATGGTTTTATCTTAGGGATACAAAGTTGTAACATGGTTATCTCTAAACCCCCCTCGCTTCCAGAGGGTACCGAGAATCGGTCTGAACCTCTCTGCTCCTCTGATTTGACTGATCTAACTCCACCTAACTAACACGAACTCTTTCCTATATTAACTCGTCACGTCATCGCATGATTAAACATGTGCTCATAAAGCATGTTGGTGACATGTGTCACGTTGCCAAACTTGACATGAGTTCAGTAACCTATTTTTCAAATAACATGTTTACAATTTCAATTGACGATTAAATTCCTTATTTTAATTTCAATTTTTATAACAGAACAAATTTCATCATTACATTCCTTTCCAATAACTGATATGTAAGCTAAACAAATGCGATTCCACATTCCTTATTCCAATAACATTCTATATTAATTTTAACTTATTATTGGAATTTTCAATTCCAAATCAAGCTTCGCAAGTTCGAATCCTTGACTATCCTATTTCATATTTACATTTAACTAATTCCCTATTTTTACTTACATGAAAAGGGGACAGTCCTTTATCATGTAACATAGATACACACTCTATTTTAAATAGAACTACAATAGTCAATTGATGAAGGAAATAATATAGTTTAAGATTCAGTCACACAAATACTTAATCCCTATTAGTAAAAACTAGCGGGTAGATCGACGTTGCCCAGGATTAAATAAGGATAATGAATGTTTAAAACGTCAAGACTTTTTCTTATAATAAAAATTGTTTTAATCGCTCATTTTTCAATCAAATCGATTGATTGCCTGCTCTAGTAGGAGACACATCGCTCTGCCCCGGGGAGGGAGGGCTTAATATGTCTCCCCGCAGTGGCTTAGTACACAATATATTGTAGCCTACATTATATTGGAGAAAACTTACCTTTGATGTTGAAAAAATTATAAATTATTTCTATATATAATGGTTTACATTAAAGTTTAAAAGGCAAAAAATCAAGTCTCATAGTTCGATTGTGCTCTAAGCAGAAACATTCATTTTGTAACACGCACTTGTCATATCAAGGAATCTACTGGTGATTTTATATGCCAAGAATAATTGCTTGTGCCGTAATAACGAGTATAATTTAAGTTTAAAATTAAAAAGCCACGTATCATGGTGCAATTATGCATTAAACAGAAACATTAATTTCGAACGCACCTCTGTAATTAACGTTATTTGATATGTGGAGCCTTTCGGTTTGCGTGGTAATAAAATACCGCGAATGCACTCGTGCTGTTAGGCTGTCTAAGATGTTAACTTTAGTAAAAATCATCAGTTCGTTTTTTCAACGGAGTATTTCGATAATTATCGATAATTATCGATAATATTCCGATACAACACTTATCTAAGAATACTGCCAGACACATAAAGTGCCTTGGTGTAAATATTTTTTTTAAAAAGCGGCTTAGCTGTTTTCGAGTTCATGGGGAGCTAACTCACACACACACAAATTTCTTTCATATAATACTAGAGATTGAAACCAGTATAATAATACATAAACACAATTAATAACCTGGTGTCCACTCACAAGTGTCAGATACTAAACCTCTATTACTAATAGATTTTAGATTTTGTTGACCACATGCTCAGAGGGTGTAATGCCTAGAGGGATGGTTTACTGAAAATAGAACAGATACTATATTAAACCACACTCAACCAGAATGTAACATAGAAAAATAAGACAGAATTTAGCTTTCAAAGATGAGAGTGGTATAATTTCAACTTCGGTAAACAGATACCAAATCCTTATAAGTAATAAAAGTTTTTTTTTTAAATTCAATTTTCACCCCAAACAAGGTACAGTACCACTTTTAAAGTAGGGGGCTACTATAGGGGAAATAAGTTGCAGGGGCATTATAAAGGGAGACGAGTAGCAAGATGCTTGTTCACATTACACTTGAACTTCTGTATATCAGTACAGTTGGGAAAGCAGAATCCCAGAAGGTTGTTCCAAAGTCTTGTAGTGCTGGGGTCGAAACTATTACGGTAAAAGGCTTTCTTACACCTAGAGATCTCTACTTTAAAGGAGTGGGACATAGTTGTTTGTCGGGTTTGTCGGGAGTAGTCACGTAGAGGAGGTAGAAGTGCTTGTAGTTCGTCAGAGCATTCACCATTGAAGTACTTGTAGAACAGGCAGACGGATACAACGCTTCGTCGGTGGGACAGAGGCTGAAGCCTAGATGACAGTTTAGGATATATCAGATTGATGACTCTCTTTTGAACCCTATCCAGGAGTAAGAAACAAGCAGTAGATGCACCAGTCCAAATGGGACATAGTCCTCCATACATGGGCGAATGGTGGCCTTATAGAGGTACAGGATACTGTCAGGCGTAAGTAGTTTTCTAGCACGGTAGAGAGAGCCAATGTATCTATTCCAGTTCATGTTTCCTGTAAACGTTAAGCCGAGGAGTTTAAAAGAAGTACTTTCGGGTAATGTGTGCTTGGCCATTGCTATTGGTGGTAATGAAGTTATCTAGTTATTGAAGGTAACAAGCTTAGTCTTGGAAGTATTGAATGTGACCATCCATTTTTGTCCCCATACCATTACAGATTGGAGGTCATCCTCTTGTGTTTCTGCCATTTCTTTAGATAGGTGTTCATTTGTTTTCCCCTCGTGCCTGTTATAGAGAGTGGTGTCATCAGCAAATATACCCATCTCCGAAACAATTTTATCAGGGAGGTAATTTATGAATATCAGGAATAATAAAAGTCCAAGGATAGACCTCTGAGATACTCCCGCATACGAGGTGCCTTCAATAATGCCAGCCTTTTTCGTACATGCATTTAAAATTGTCGTAGACTAGTGAAAATTCAGTATGATATTGCTATACATCTTAGGAGATGACTGGCACTTTTTTATGATTTTAGGTTCGAATGAATAGTTACATCAGGGATTGAGATGCATCATACTTGAGCCTGATTCTCATAGCTGGTGAATTTCAAAATAGCAAAATGAGACACTTTAGAAGAATGATATGCAAGAAATTCTGTTTTAAACTGAGAAGACATGCTAACGGAACGTATAGAATACTCAAAACTGCTTTTGGACCATCTTGAATTAATCGAGCATCTATTTTTGGGGTGGCAAAAAAGATTCAAGGAAGCCAGAGAATCTGTGGAATGATAAGAGGTGTGGGAGAAATAAGGAAGTCAAAACACCAGAGTTGATTGGCCAAATAAAGCATTTTTATTAATGAGTCCATCGTGTGTTTATAGAGACAATAAGTGCTCAGTTTGGTGTCCATGTCGGAACTGTACACACAATTATTCGAGATGAACTGAAGTTTGCCACAAGAATGCTCAAAGAAGGTCAGAAAGAAAAAACGTTGGCATGATAGTAGGTAGATTGTCGAGCTGATGAATTAAGATCCCGCAGTTCTTGATGCTCTGGTGACCTGCGATGAAAGCTGGAACTCCAGCTATGATTAATAGACCAAGAGACAGCATTCCTCGTGGAAGCATGCTGGCTCCCCAATGCACAAGAAAACCAGACAGAGCAAATCCACCCAGAAACTATAATGATCCCCTTTTTGACATCACGGACATTAGCTACATGCACTAGATTTCCAGTCTGAGAGGGATAATGTGAGGTGTGGGAGGAGTAGGGAGCACGATAGCTTATTGGACAAATATTGGACAAATAAAGAATTTCATGGATAAGGACCGCTGTGTGTCTATTGAGATGATAAGTGAACAGTTTGATGTCAGTGTGGAAACTGTAACACAATCATTTGCGAGGAACTGAGGATGCGGAAGATTTGCGCGACGTTTGTCCCAAAGGTTCTAAGAAAAGATCACAGACTATTTAACTAAGATGGGCATCAAGAAAATTCCTCAATCTCCTTTTAGTCCAGCCTTTCCATGTGACTTAGTTATTTCCTAAGCTCAAAGAAACCTTAGAGGTTGTCGTTATGAGGCTATGAAACGGATTATGATGTGAGGCAATGACACGCTCACACAAGACGACTTCAATGGAGCCTTCAATAATATATTGCAACGGTACAACAAGTGCATTGCAGTCGGAGGAGATTACTTCGAAAGGGACTAGAGCTTCATGTTTGTACTATCAATAAAAGTGCCTATATGAAAAAAGTCTAGAAACTTATTGAAGCCACTTAGTAAAGTAAATTTGTAGAATGAATAGTATAGCTTCGACTTCAAACAGTCTGATATGAGATCTCGATTTGTAATAGAGGGGCATTAGCATACGCAGATAATAAATAGTATAGTTTCGATATCAGACAGACAAATACGAAAATCTCTATTAGTAATTGTTTTTTATGGCATTTTTGTCAACCGCATATTCGTTGTGAACATGATGTGCGGTGAAAATTAAGGAAAATGGGAGACATTTGTGAGCAAAAACGAAACAAAAATCGAGAAAGATAAAAAAAAGAAGAAATAGAAAAACATAAACACAATAACAGAAAGAAAGAATGGCAAATACAATTTAAAGAAAAATAGTAAAAAAATACACAAATAAAATAAAGACCACGAAAAATTATTATTCTGATTGAAAGGCAAACCTACGGATGCACAAAAGGGTTATAATTATAGGCTTTTTTTATTTTATATGTTTTCTTTTCCCTTGTCGAGCTAACGGCCATTTAAAAGGGGATACGACAAAAGTTGGTTGGAGGTGTGGTTGAATAGGGAGCCGCTTAAGAGAAAGCGTATAATTATGACAGGAACGGTCGAAGAAATCCCGGATGTGGGGAACAGGAAGTCATCGCTTATTATTGACCGCTATTCTTTTCTAAGGTTGAATATCTAAATGAATGAAATTGTATTTTTTTTACAACGAATAAAAATGCATTGAGATAAAAATGGATTGCGTTTATTCAACTCCATTGCACAATATAAGTTTGAACTACCACATATAAAGTAATCAACAAATACATAAACACAGCTCCAAATTTTACTAATTTATATTTTGTTAAATACGAGGCACCACATATCAAGGCCCGAAAACCACTCGAGGAAAAGACTTAATGAATCTACGGTAGTCACTGAGACAAAAGCGTATAATTAGTGAGTGCAATTGGGATAGAAATGGATTATTTATGGGGGTTGCTCTACAAGTACTTGTTTACATTTGACTTGAAGACGACCATATTGTACACATCTGGAAAGCAAGCCAGCGGGATGATTTCCACGGGCTGGTAGTTCTAAATAAGGAGTTTTGATCATGGAATTTATGTTTAGATTTAGAGCAGGGGAAATGTTAATAGTTGTTGTAGGTAGAGGAGTATTTTTAATGAAAGTTTGGCAAGGAGGATCAGAAATTGAAGCTCAGATGTGCACTTATGAAAATAATGTCATGGCAATGACATGCTCGCAATATCTCATTTGTGGGGAAAAGGTTGAAGGCAAGAGAAACGCACTAATTTTCGAAGCCGGTGTGTAATTTTGTCAATCGTGGAAGAGTGGCTTTGAGCAGCCCCCGCCCACATATGGAATTAGAGCTCTATTTAGAACGTATCTGGCTTTTTTTTTACAATTCTAGGACTGCATTGGCAATTAGATAACTTCTAGAGTGAAAACATCGTTATTTTAAGCTACACGTCATTGGTTAGACTATTATGTTTTAAGAATTTCTAATAAAGAATTTATATGTAAAATATTTATCAGTAATTTTCATTGTCATATTTTCATATATATAGTCGCAATATTTGAATCATGTAATCAAAAATGAGACTCAAGATTGTTGACATTTGGATTAGTATAACAAAATTTTAGGTCTCAAATTTCAACATCAAAATTCCTCTGATTCCAATTTCTCCCATAGTTTTAAAAAAAAGTTTTTGGGGATTTTTCCTAGTGCTCCCACTATTATAGTTATTACTTTGATTTTCTTCATCTAACATTATTATTATTATTATTATTATTATTATTATTATTATTATTATTATTGTTATTATTATATTTATAAATTAAGATAAACATATATGTATCATTGAAAATGTTTATTTTTTTAGTGCTCATTATGTAAATAAAGCTAGCTTGTAAGTTTCCAATATATATATGGCGATTAAGCTACACAGAATTTTCCGCGCTTCATCCTCGTGTTTTATATATTGCGCAAGTACTGGACTTGCAAGTCAGCTAATTAGATTCTTTGTTATTCACACAACCATTTTTCGTAGCAATTATGATAGGTTCAATTTACGTTTAATTAATCGATTTCGATCACACACCCAGACACACATATACTGACACAAACACGCACATTATATATATATATATATATATATATATATATATATATATATATATATATATATATATTATTATATTATTATTATTATTATTATTATTATTATTATTATTATTATTATTTCACCAAAATGTTAATATAATAAAATTCCGGTAATGTTAATATACAACAAAATCAAAGTAAAATGTTCTAGACTCAATTAGTTAATCTTCATGGTTATCAGTTTCTATAATTGAGCATGCATATGTCTTGATTTTTTGCGAATATATATATATATATATATATATATATATATATATATATATATATATATATATATATATATCAGTGCCAATTTACGAGCAACTTAGTTGTTGTGGTGGAACTTCTTTAAGTTGAAATCGACGGCAGAGTCGATAATATATATATATATATATATATATATATATATATATATATATATATATATATAACGTCACAGCCAAACAACGTCGCAGCCCACAAGAGTCATGAAAGTCAACGAACCGGAAGTCCAAGACTCGAGTTTCGCCCACATTTGGGCTCATCAGTTAGACACATCCGAACTCAGTATTCGAAACCCGAGCCTCTTGCATACGAGGCAAGCACTCTACCAACTGAGCAATATAATATATATATATATATATATATATATATATATATATATATATATATATATATATATATATATATAAATATATATATATATATATATATATATATATATATATATATATATATTGATATATATATATATATATTGATATATATCAAGTCTGTCCCTAAAAAATGACAGCAGTTTTGGAGAGACTGTCCAAACTAATGTATATGCGTATTTTTTTAAATGAAGAAACAAACACGAACAGTATGATCATCTGATTTCTACGAAATGAATGAATGAAACCTTATGTGGACGAAAGGAACAGGCGAGCGACCACAACCTGTCTACAAACGGATTTAAGCTAGTATAAAAAACATTTGAGGTTGGCAAGACGCATCTTAAGATGGACAGAAGTTTCATCGGCCAAAATTACTATGAGAATACCACCCAAGATTAGAATACGAGTACGAATAATAGAACTAATAACAATTAAATTATTTTCTTTGGAGGGGCACGAGAAATGATCCCACATTTGGTAAAATGCACTTTTTAACGTGTAGCTAAATGTATAAAAGAGTAAAAACACAAAAGCCTTATTTTTATATATTTTTTAAAATTTGTTTGTTCTATGTGACATAATTAGCCTTTTGGTGTCTCTCCGTCCGCGTTTATATGTTTTATCTAAAACTCACAACGACGATTCCCCATTGCGGCCTATTCTTTTACTGACAGTTTCACAGTAAGACAAGATTGTTAAATTGTCGCTTTTATTATTGCAACCTTTACTTGATATGTACACGCGACATTGCATAAACCAGCGTTTCCAAAACTTCAGGACACCATAGAGCCTATGAGCAGGGCAAAGGTTTTTTTTTTTTTCACGGAGCCCTAACAAGATAATTTTTCAAATAAAAAAAATAGTGCTTCGACACAAGTAGGCCGAAATTTCAGAAATCGTAAAACTGAATTTCGCATGAAAACAATGGTATCTACGTATTCTTCGTATGTTTAAGACTATTATATAAAAAAAATACGATAATCGATAAAGTAGAATATTATTTATTAAAGAAAATAGAAAATAGAATTAAAAACATCGTAAGACACAGGAGAGTTTAAAACAGAAATAATTTTCCCTTTCAATTTATACAAGATGGTTGCAATTTTAAACCTGCTCTCACAATTAAAGTTGTTTATTTAAATAATGCAGTAATATTCAGGTAATCCCGACTGCATAATTTGGAAGTTACCATTGTAACTTTTTCCAACTGGAGAAAAAATGTGTTGAAACCATATCTGAAAACTCCATTTATCGACTAGAAAAACTTGTCTCAATAGTGCAGAAGCGCAATAAATATGGAAAACATTCATTTCAAATGTTAACACTAACAAATGATAATGTTTACAATCAGTTTGTTCTTTTTTGATTAATCAAAAATGGTTGCATTTTTTGTTAACTATTTTTTTAATTTTCTTTTTTTATGAACCCTTCTTTACACCGGTAGTTATGTATCGTATCTCTTTCCAATAAAAATGATCAATAAATAAATGTTTACAACTATTTAATTTTTCCATATGAAGCATTTGGTCCTCTTAAAAAGAAGGAGCCAACTGTGGGAAAACCTGTCATAAACGATTCTTTTTTTCTTATATATATATATATATATATATATATATATATATATATATATATATATATATATATATATATGCATCTACGTGTGATTATGTATGTATATACATGAGGGTATACACCTGTGCATGTGTCTGTGTGAGGAATATAAGAAATTCTTCTAAATATGCATTTATATATATATTACGTTATTCTTTTTCGTATATATATATATATATATATATATATATATATATACTAATTACTATAAACATAACATTTATTATACCTTTTAATGTAGCCATATATATATATATATATATATATATATCCTAAATTAACTATATATAAAGCATATAAAACATATTTCACATATATATCATGATATATAGTTATGAATATTAATGATGACCCTAATACATTTATACATTCTGCTTCTTGCATATATACACACCCACACACACACACATATATATATATATATATATATATATATGTGTGTGTGTGTGTGTGTGTTATGAGTAAGTTGCTGGATATACATACATACATATATATATATATATATATATATATATATATATATATATATATGTGTGTGTGTGTTATGAGTAAGTTGCTGCAAACACACACACACACACACACACACACACACATATATATATATATATATATATATATATATATGAAATAAAATGGAGGTGGAGGTGGAAGGACCTGGGATGGTCATTGACGAGAGAGTCGGAGGATTGGGGCTATATATAATGATGAGGGAGAGCAACGTGTTTTCCTTATGTAAATTAGATGTCATATATACATATATACATGTTATAAGAGAAAAAAAAATAAATTAGAGTAAACTAGTGTAGTGGATTTCGTCTAAAAGTTAAAATATCGTAGAGATAAAAAAAAATAAATAAATTGTGTTTGGAAATATAGCGGTGATAGATTAAGTAAATAAAATGATACGAAATTACGAAGGATTTTTTTTTTTAAATTAGAAATAATTGAATTGGGATAAAATAGCGTAGTAACTTAAAAGATGGTGTCTAAAAATAAGAATAGGAGGTGATGAAATGGAGTCTAAAAATAGATAATGATAAAATAAAATACAGTAAATAAGTAAAATAAAAATAATAAAATTAAATGAAATTACGAATTTTTTTTTTTTCATATCGCGTTTAACCGGTGTCTAAGTTGTTCTCTTTAATAATTATTTTCGACAGAAAGGGAGCAACGTGGAAAATACCTTTTCTTTGCTTAATTATATTGCTGGAATGGGAGATTATAGCTGACTGAATTAAACGTCGTGTGGATCTGTTATGTACGTGTTTAAGAAAAGTTTCTTTGTTAAAATCAAAATGGTGGTCGTTCTCCATGATGTGACAAAATATGGCGTTTAGTGTATTGTTGTTTTTTTCCATCTCTTTTGTTTCTCCTACGTATATTCTTCCACAATCAAGGCAGGGTATGGAATATATTCCGGCTTTGGTGTTAATGTTAGTATTAGTTATAATTTTACGTGTTAGATCCCTAATTGTTAAAGAGTTTAGTTTTGTTATTTGAATGCCTGTCTTATTTAGGTTCTTATAGATTGTGTCGTTGTTTTTATTAGTTGGTAATGTTTATTGTCTGTTGTGTGTCTGGCTATTTAGGGAATTGTCTCGGTTTCGGTTATGGTAAATTTTTTGTATTTGCCAAAAAATGTTGAGGGTATTGAAAGTTCCTGAATGTGCGTTCGATATACTCAAATTCTTCCAGGATGTATTCTTCACTGCATATTTTCAGGGCCCTAAGAACAAATCCTATTAGAATACCTCTTTTTACTTTATCATCGTAGAGAGTAAAAGTGTATGTAATCATTTTTATTCGTGACTTTCCAATGGACTTTAAAACTTAGATGATCATTGTTATTTATGATATTGATGTCCAGAAAAGGTATTGAGTTGTTATTTTCTCTTTCATGCGTATAGTTAATAGTGGGTTCGATCTTGTTTAATTTATCAGTGATATTCTCTATTTTGGATTATATAGGGAGAAAAATTAAAATATCATCAATATATCTACAGTAGGAGGTGCCTTTGGGTAATTTTTTTGTTTTTAATCTCTACGATATTTTAACTTTTAGACGTAATCCACAACACTAGTTTACTCTAATTTATTTTTTTCTCTCTCATAAAATGTATATATGTATGTATGACATCTAATTTACATGAGGAAAACATGTTGCTCTTCCCCATCATTATATATAGCCCCAATCCTCCGACTCTTTCGTCAATGACCATCCCTCTTGAAATAGCCCGCATAAATCGGGCGAAACGTTGAGTATCCAGGTCTTCCACCTCCATTTTATTTAATATCGTCGGATTTAATCCAGCTCAACAATCATATATATATATATATATATATATATATATATACATATATATATATATATATATATATATATATATATATGTGTGTGTGTGTGTGTGTGTGTGTGTGCGTGTGTGTGTGATTGTGTTATGAGTAAGTTGCTGGAATCCATATTAAAAAGAGAAATAGTCAACCACCTCAGCAGGAACAACCTTCTTAGTGACACAAAATATGGTTTCCGCTCTGCTAGATCTACCGCAGATGTGCTGACGGTTATATCCCACAGGATTAGTGAATCTCTTGACAAAGGCTTCCTTTCTAGGGCAATTGCTCTTGACATATCAAAGGCCTTCGACAAGGTATGGCATAAGGGTCTACTTCACAAGATTTCCAGCTACGGTATAACTGGAAATGTTTTCTCAATCATTAAATCATTTCTCTCCGATAGGCTCATAAGTGTAGTGGTAGATGGACAAAAATCGGAGGCATTCAATATAAATTCTGGAGTCCCCCAATGGTCAATCCTGGGCCCAACTCTCTTCCTGATCTACATCAATGACCTCACTAAACACATACTTAAATCATTCGTTGACATCTATGCTGATGACACGACCATCTGCGGAAACACATCAAAGGCTGTAAATGACAAAGTTCTCTCTGATTCTCTCTCCTCTGATCTCGAGCGCGTGGTTCAGTGGGGGAAGGCGTGGGTGGTTACCTTTAATGCATCCAAAACCAAACTCCTATCCTTACATCATCAACGCTCTGATCCTCATCTGGCATCAATTGTGATGGATGGCTCTCGTCAGGGTGAGGCCCCGTGTTTTGACAAGCTTCTGGGCTTGACCTTTACTCCTGATCTGAAATGGAACACGTACATCAAGTCTGTTGCACAGGGCCGCTGGAAAGATGGTGGGATCCTTCTACTGCTCCAGAAGATATCTCACTACTGATGCAATTCTCTATCTATATAAAAGCCAAGTACGTCCAAGGATGGAATACTGTTGCCATATCTGGGTAGGAGCTGCTAAAAACAGCCTTTCCTGCCTTGACAGAGTACAAAATAGACTTCGTGGCTTAGTGGGGGATGCCCTTTTCTCTACCCTGCAACCTCTCTCCCACAGATTAGACGTTGCGAGCCTATCCTTGTTTTATCGTTATTTCCATGACAGGTGCTCGTCTGAACTCCAATCTCTGGTCCCCCCTCGCCAGTCTTTCACGAAAAACACCCGTCTAGCTGAATCCACTGTGAAAAATTTCCCCCACCCTATATCTGTGCCTATATGAAAACGTTGATTCCATGAACAAAGCTTCTTTCTTAGAACTGCACGCCTGTGAAACTCTGTTCCGTCTGCCTGCTTCCCACCGGACTACAACTTGGATGTCTTCAAGTCCAACGTTAACAAATTCCTAATGAACCGCCTCCTTAAGGAAACACTTCATCAAATCTCCACACTAACGTATTGTACTTGCAATAACCCTTATCCCTGAGTGGCTTCCGGGGCTTGATAAGTGGTGATCACTGTTTAATATATATATATATATATATATATATATATATATATATATATATATATATATGCGTGGTAAGTAATAATCAGTTCTAATGATTGTCCTTCTGAGATTAAAGGTTCCATTCTCAGTACGAGTGATATTTAGAATACAACTGCGAATAACGTAAACACGTTTGAACTGTCTTCCATATATAAACCATATACGTACGTGCGTACGTATGATGCGGCATCACAGAAGCTTGTTTTGTTTTGTTTTGTTTTTTTACATCGCAAATAAGGCTGTTTAATTATACCTTTAATTTTAGAGACAAGGCGTTATATGCGCATGTGATATTGCACCATTGATTTCTTTTTTGTCTGTTGGCTTTATCCATAAATCATCATGGTTAGCCGACGTTGTCCTGGAATATGGGCAAAAAAATTAAGTAGATAGAATGTATTGGTATTTAGATTATTCGAACTAATGTTTCCGTTTTAATCTTATTTTCACAATGTTTTGCGCGATGTAACCTCAAACCTTCTTCATGTGTATCCTGTCGAACTTTGGAAACTGTTTTCATTATTATTACAGCCTGTACTTGACATGTACACGCGATATTGTATAAACAATTCCTTTTTTATATATATGTTACGTAATAATCAGTTCCAGTGATTGTCTTCTGTAGTTTGAAGGTTTCATTCTCAGTGCGGATTATATTTAGAATACAATTGCGAATTGCGTTTACACTTCTAGGCTGTGTTCCCCCTTTCAAACACATATATATGTACTAGTTGAAGGCCCGACGTTTCCCAGTTGTACAATATGCTTAAACATGATATTTTAATTCATGTCAATTCTGCATGTAATATTATTAGGTCCGTGGGATCTCATATGGCTGTCGAGGTCGATCCCTGACTCACAGACTTTATTGCAGTGAGGGCATGTGTGGGTGGACGTCTGGGTAGTGGAAGACGCAGAAGGAGTGGTGTTGGTAGTAGATCTCTCCTTTCTCTGCTTCCTCCTGATTTCCGCGGCTCTGTGGATATCCTTTTCTGAATGAACCCTCTGAAGAGCATCATTTTCCCAATTGGTGAGGCTGAAGTGACACTGTCTCAGGGTCTTTATGTTGTCCTTATATCTCTTCCTCTGTCATCCTAAATACAATACAAGCAGAGTGACCCGATGTTGCCTGGGATTGAATGATGATCAACAAATGTTTCACGCTCCCATATTTTTATTGTCATACAAATTGATGAAATTGTGCAATATTTTTTTTTTATCGAATCGGTTGATTGCATTCTCTAATTCTGAACTCGTGGCGATGCCCCTGGAGAAAGCTTCATATACCTCTCGCGGTGACTCAGTTCGCAATATATGCATTGGAGAGAACCTACTGTTGATTTTATACACTTATTTAATATATATGGCTTGCATTAAAGTTTAGAATGCAAAACTCAAGTATTAGGGTACACTTGTGCTCTGAATAGAAACATTCATTTTTAACGCGCCTTTATCATATCAGATAACTTAACCTTGATTTTATATGAATGACATTACTGATTGTGCGATGATAATGGCTTAAATTGAAGTTTAAAATGAAAAAATCAAGAATCATTGTTAAATTGTGCTTTAAACAAAAGCATTCATTTCGAACGAACCCCTATCATATCAATGATCCTAATCTTGATTTTATATGTTGGACCGTTAAGATTGTGTGGTAATAAACTTCTGAAATGCACTTGTGAGGTTAGGTTGTGTGATATGTTAACTTTGGTCAAAATCACCTCTCTTTCTTTCATCGGATATTTTATTATCGATTATCGATACTTATCGAACACTTTCTTATAGAAAACCTATCTAAGAACACTGTCAGCCACATAAAGTACCTTCGTGTGAAATTGAATAAAAATCGACTCAGCCGTTTTCGACTCCATAAGGAACGAACACACAGGCGCACAAAACATCTTTTATATTATAGTAAATAGATATATAACCAAAAGGAGGCAATTGTGTTTGTCCTCATTTTTTTACGTTTAGTCATACGTGAAAATGTATTTTTTGGTCAAATGTGGAGGCATTTTTCGTGACCCTATATAGAAAAAAAATCAATAATTTGTCATGTGTACGGTCACAAGTTTTTTAAAAATTATTTTAAAACTCATGTTTACCCCTTACAAAGCATATCGCAACTTGGATGTAAGGCGCTACTATTTGGGGCTATGTCTAAGAAAGATTAACAAGATACTTGTTTATATATTATTTTAACTGGAATTCATTATTGAGATGAGTATTATTTATATTAATTTATTTTATTGCGAACTATTATTCTCATCTTTATTGGTTGTTGTTTCATGACGTTTCGATTAACTATTCCTCTGGCCTTCGTCAGGTGGTAACCGCGACGGATGATTGCTGAGAATGCAGTTAGGAGATTCGAAGTTCCTATCCGGCGCGGTTACCACCTGAGGAAGGCCAGATGAATAGTTGGCCGAAACTTCGTGAAACAACAACCAATAAAGATTAGAATAATAGTCCGCAATAAAATAAATTAATATATTTGTTTATGTTACAGTTAAACTTCTGCATATCATTACAGCCAGAGAAGCAGGTAGCAGGAAGGGAATTCCAAAGTTTAGATGTTCGAGAGAAGAAACTATTAGAATAGAAAGCTTTTGGCATTTAGGGACATCAACAGTGAACGAGTGAGACGTTATTGCTAAGAGGGTTTGTCAGGGATATGTACGTCGAGGGGGTACAAGGGAAACGAGTTCATCAGAACACATTCCATTAAAATATTTGTAAAACAGGCACAGTGATGCAACATTGCGGCGATGGGACAGGGGCTGGAGCTTAGTTGATAAAGGAGGACTGATTAGATTGACAACTCTTTTTGGACCCTATTTAAGAGGGAGAGCAGTTATTATTATTTCTATTATTTGTATTAGTATTCTTATCTCAGGTGGTATTCTTACAACGTTTTGACCGAAGTATCTTCCGGCCTTCTCAGGACACGTACAGTCGACTGATAACGTATGTTTGTAATTGCTTGCAGTTGTATGCACAAAGACGGTGATCGCCTGCTTTGATATAATCACCTAAATAAGGTTCCATTCATTTATTCATCATGAATGAGATGATTCTATTGTTGGCATTGGGTTTTTTCGATATCTTTATGATTAGAATCCTTTTCGAAAGAAGTCAGGTACATATGAGAGGAACCACCTGAAGGTTGTCAACATGCTTAGTGAAAGTGTTACTGTGCAATGAACTGGATTCGAACTTGGCACACTTAGTTTGTCTGTCCGCTTCGTTAACTAGTGAGTCACCCTCACCTCCTATCTGCATTCGCTGCTTAAGTTAGCACTTGCGGTGTCAAATATGTGATTTCAGTGCAGTAATAAAACAAATAATTCTTTAAAAAAAAAACGAAAAAAAAAACACTCTATTTAAATACATTAACAATTCCTTAATATATTACAATGATGTTGATTTTTTTTCTACCGGACGACAGACTTGTAACAAAACAAACATTCCCTCAGCTTAAAACTCCAAATGCCTAGATGTAAGTAGTTACTATACTATCTGTGTTGCATGTTTGCAATGCACGTGATAATAGTATAAATATATGAGTAACTTTTTAAGAGCAGACTTCCTGGCCTTCGAACCAAGATAAAAGTGTGCGGGGTTGAATCTTTTGCTGATCAGGATCTGGCCCTCTTCTTCAAGCACCAGCTGAAGGTAAATATCAGATCTGATATGAAATGGTTGTACTCTGAGGCCTTTGACTGAAGATGGAAACAGATAGTGAGTCTGTGTGTTCGTAGAGGTGCCAAGTTGGAGTTCGTGTTCCCCGCCTAAGCATTCGCAGACGGTTCCAAATTCTGAGGAATCCAGACCCCTAAAGCAAGTGTTTTGACTAAAGGGTTTTTTTTTTTGCTAGCCGAGTTAATGGTTCCCTATATCCTCGATAGGAATGCCAAAACCCTGATCCTTTCGTTTTCGTCACCGACTACCACAATAAGCAATCTTGCAGAAAATTTACATACCCCCACCCACTCAACCCCAGTTTCTTTGATCTTGCCTAGAATTTCAGTCCTATATAGAAACGCGTTGCTTGTTTTCGGCCAACACTAAGCCGGAAAGCAGTGAGCATTCTACCTCCGAGAGAGGATTGGGAGGGGCTCACTAACTTTTAAAAAAATATTGTTTGGAATTTTTCCCCTCTCCCATGCTAATTAAATAAAATTAAACAAACGACTTTTTATAAAATTTTATGATATCAAATTTATTTTATTATTTATTGAAAACAAACAAAAAAACACAAAGAAAACACACATACCTACGTACGATATGATTGCGAGATCTAAGTTAGAACGACCACCGGTGTTCTTGAGGTATTGTGGTGAATGAGAACTTTAGCTAGGATAAATCATTGACTAGCAAAGGTATAGGGACGAGGATGACCATAGACATCCCTCCCCAATTTTTGAGTAGCCGTGTGCCTAATTTTTTGTTCATTACTGTTTTGTTGTAAACATTTTAGAATAAATAAAAAATATATAACTCAAAGTGTAGTATCTGTTCTTCAGATATTGCACTTCAATTTCTTGTTCTCTGTAAGTGGAGCAGAAATCCTTCACGACTGAGACAATTTTTATTTTTGTTTCTTTCTCCTCATTAAAAAATCACCCTGGCGTCTAATTTTGTCCCGTGGGGAGTCAAAGTAAATAGGTACTTTGTTATATGAGACCCGTTCTAAAAGTACTGCCACCTATCTTCATATTCTTCCCGAATGGATCTGAGAGAATTGCAAATCACATTGCTATAACCATAGAACTTATATGTCTATGACCTGAAAGTTTCATCTCTCTGTTGCAAATATTGACGGTGTGAGACTATAAGAAAACAACCCTTGTAATAGACGCGCATCGGACACAGACTGTCGTCATTGAATTTGTTCATACAGAAAAAAATAGACCCAATCCAAATTCACCGTTGCTGTTACACGTTTACGAAGCCGATGAAGTTGATATCAATACAGTATGGATATTGATTTGGGCAGCGTCAGAGATGTGAGTGCAAAAGGCCTCCCGAGTTTAGACGATGAAGACATCCAAAGAGGCTGGGAAAAGTGCATTAATCATAGTGGTGACTATGTAGAAAAATAAATTCTGGGACACAAAGTCTCTCGTTTTAATAGTTGGTTGGTTGGTTGGTTGGTTGGTTGGTTGGTTGGTTGGTTTTGTTTTACGGCATATCAACCCAATTCAGGTTATTTAATACCGAATCCAAAGATTTTGAAGAAAAATTTTTAATAGAATATTTGTTGTTTTTAAATCGGTTTCTATTTAACCCATAGTTGGGACCCTAACAGGTACTACCACTCCGTGTCAGAGTGGACCTGGGAGAAATGGCAATTAAAAGGGTGGTTCCACACTCCTCCAAGCCCGCAAGCTGGGGCCTCACCACTGGATATAGTTTACTGTCATATCCAGGACCTCTCGTTTTAATGGTAACACTCCTGTTTTCGTAGCTTTTGAAAGTTTTTTTTTTTTTACATAGGCATCACTACATTATCAAGGCCCAGAGGCCACTCAAGGATAAGGGTTAAAGAGTGTACAGTAGAAATTGGACAATATAGTAATCATTAGTAATGAAAATTTGGTAAATTTGATAACTTATATGGAGCGGCTCATCAAGAACTTATTTACGTTAGACTTGAACACAACCATATTGTAGTCAGCCGAAAAGCAGGAAAACGGAAGACAATTCCACAGGCGTACAGTTCTAAGAAAGAAGCTTTGTTCATGGAATCTACGTTTAGATTTAGGCACAGATAAAGAGTGGGGGAATTATTGATAGTGTTTACAGCTAGACAAGTGTTTCTTGTGAAAGTTTGGCGAGGGGGGACCATAGATTGAAGCTCAGTCGAACACTTTCCATGAAAATAATTTTACAGGAAAAACAGGAGGCTTTACTTTTGGAACGGCCCTCGTATACATAGAAGACAACAAGAAACGGAATCTCTTATCCAATGTCGACTGTAGGTATCATTTACTGGCTGTAATAATAAAAGCGACAATTTAACAATCTTATATTGTGTTCAAGCTGTCAATAAAATAATAGGGCGCAATGGGACATCGTCCTTGTGAGTTTTAGATAAATCATATGAACAGGGACGGAGAGATTACAGACGTCTAATTATATCACAAATAACAGAAAAAAAGACTTTTGTGTTTTTACTCATTTTCTACGTTTAGTTACACGTTAAAAAGTGCATTTTGGGCCAATGTTGGGGGCAATTTAATTCCTTGTAAAAAGAAAACAATAGTCTGCTTCTCGTACTGTAACCAGTTTTCGCTTCATATTAATGCTATCATTCATAGTACTATTATCATCCCGCATGTTATTCCCACAACTTTTCGGCCGATGTAAATTCCGACCTCCTTCGGATGTTTACTTTATTTTATTTAATTATTTGTGGACTATTATCCTCATGTTTTAATTGTTGTTTCACGACGTTTCGGTCTTCGTCAGGTGCTAACCACGACGCGAAAGGAATGTTGAATCTTCCAACTGGATCCACAGCAATTACTGCTTTCCACAGTGGTTATCGTCTCACCACGACAAAAACTAAGAGATGAGGATAATAGTCCACAAATGATTAAATAAAATAAATTATACAAATAAAGCATCTAAAAAAGAATTCCAAATTAATTAAAAAATATTCTTCAGATACGTTTTGTTGACATCGAAAAACTTTATATCCAATTTTCTTTCATTTGTGTGCGTTCATCACACAATTCATGACCGTTCTTCCATTACTGCGTCCGAATTCGGTACTTCATTGGACATGGTGTTAATCCGTGACCTTTTGTTATATAGTATATTTTATGTGTTCATATATTTACAAGTATATATAGATGTGTCTATTTTTTGTTTGCCATGTGATAAAATTGATTTTAACATGTTGAGTGTATATATATATATATATATATATATATATATATATATATATAATTATTTTTTTACTATAATAATTAAATACCTACAGACACTAGTGTTTCATCCTTTCGGGATTCTTCAGTGAAGGGTGTCACGATTACTACCAGTCGAACGATTCGAACCCCGCGACACGAGACATCTCTGGCTCGATTAGCGGAGGCCGTATCCATTCGGCTACTCTTAACCGTGTGAAATAGCGTTGAATTTTAAACATTTTAATTTAAATGTTCATTACGTCAGACAGACAGTGATCAAATCGTTATACGATGATCTACGCATAAGAGCTAAATTGACCGACTTTTAATTCAACGGAAAGTGCTCAACGATAAGAAACGAATTTCTTAAAGGGGCTGTCATAATTATTTTTTTACTATAATAATTAAATACCTACAGACACTAGTGTTTCATCCTTTCGGGATTCTTCAGTGCAGGGTGTCACGATTACTACCAGTCTAACGATTCGAACCCCGCGACACGAGACATCTCAGGCTCGATTAGCCATATATATATATATATATATATATATATATATATATATATATATATTTGAAGTGTACATGTGATCGTCTGGTGATCAGCGTATAAGCAGGACATACACGATTTCTGATACACGGCCTTTACCATAGTAGGAGATAGAAACAGTTCTCTTTGAGGGAAAGAGTAACGTTGACCAGCGATGAAACATGCTTCAAAATCTTGTGTGACCCTGATTTGACAGATCTTTGGGAAAGCTGCAAATATAAGATTTGTAGTACCCGAAGTCTAGTTTGTATTTACAGCAACCTTATTTACCAAAGTTTCCCCCATTGTAAAGCTGTGCGGTGGTCTCTAATTTTTACTATTGACATTTTCCAATAGAACCATTTCGGTCAGCGACCGTCTCTCCCCTCTGACTATCGACTATCGACTCTCAACTCTGTCAACTCCCGACTAATTTCTACTTCTCTCCTATTATCATCTTACGTCATTAACTCTACATTACCAAAGATTACAATCGGATTATCCACCTTTGCCACGTATACTTGTTTACAGCCTTTGAGATTTGGAAAATTTACTCGCCCCAAAATATTTTTACTCGTCCGACTTTATGTATTTGTTTCAGTCAATAATAGTAAATAATTTTACAACACTTCAAGAAATTACCGTGTGTATAATCCAACAAGAAAATATTTGTTTAACTCTTGTAAATCAACTATGTTATTACTACAAACATTTCAGTAAATATTCAACAAAACGTTAAAATACAACACCAGTTTCTGTATATAGCACCATTCATATTATTGTTCCATAGAAATAAGAATAATTTCTTCGGATGCTGATACCTAGTATCAAAATGACAATTGAAATATAAATAATTCAAGACTGTGTTTATTGTACAATTAGAAAACGAATATATCTAACTTTATACACAAAGAAAACATAATGTAAAATCACACCCTTGAACTAAGTATATTTTAAAATGCAAAACAAATATTAGAGATTCATTTTTTAAGTCTCTAATTGAAAAATATTCTGAAACACACAATCATCCCAGCAGCTAAAACGAATCAGAAATAGTTACTTACAATAATTATTGAACAAAAATCGAAGCGAGATCATAAGAAAAATGGACATTTAGCATCATATAGCATTGAACATTTCAGCGAAATTTATATAGATTAAGCTAGTAATTAAATAGCGTTGTTAATGAAACAATAAAGGTGTTTATACATTTATTCTATATTTTTTTTACAAGGCAAGATAACATGTTATTAATAATCAGCCGTCTTGATATTTTTATGTGTTTACATTTTTATAATTCATGTCCAGATTTGTTTATATCCTGATACATTTCTATCGTCCATGGAATAAATAATGTTTGTTTACGAAGAAACAAAACTGAAGCGAAAATTGATTACTTACTTGTTGTATAATTTAATTTTCGGTGTGTGCTTGACGGAACGATGCGTTTTTTTTCCTTTTTCAAATGTTCGTCTTTACTTTTGTAAGCATGAAGTGTATGTAGTTGTAGCGTTGAAGAATGTTTTTCCAAATGAATTTCAAAATAAGAAAGCTAAATGAAACCGACTTTTTTACTACACGCCGAATGTGTAAATTTGACTACTTGTTGACCTTTAGCGTACCCACTCTTTTTTCAATACGATATTCCATGAGTAGGACATTCTAAGTAACCGCATATTTGAGGGTCGTAAAATAAATGAGTTTTTCCCGTTTCTTTATTTAAAGAAATTTTATCGACTGGCGGACGAGTGATTTACGACTTTTAGTCGCGCCAAGAAATTTTTAATCGACTGTTGCGACCGGTCGTAAAGTCTCAAAGGCTGCTTGTTTATCTAACTAACATTCCTGTGTGTTTAGTTATGAAAACTAACACATCTCTTTTTTAACATAAATATTTTATTCTAAGAAATACCTTTCGCCTTGATAACATTCTTTCTATTTCTATTTTTACAAATATCAATAACGATCATAATAATAAGCGTTTAGCCCGGACTAATTACACAACACTCTGTCCCCCACTGTAACATATTCCTATAATACCTGCCTATCACATGGAATATGCGTGTGAAGATACCACAAAATATTAAATTATTTTAATTTATTTTAAATCTAAAATTCCTACTAGTTTAAATACTTTTAAATATGCTTGTAAACTGTCCTATCTCTTACACACACACACACACACACACACACACACACACACACACACACACACACACACACATATATATATATATATATATATATATATATATATATATATATATATATATATATACATATATAAGCAATGTTGAGCCTGGTTAGAATCAGATGGGTGACCTTTTGGGAATTCTAAGCACCGCATGTGCTCTCCGCTTATCTCCGCATTTGTTTCCAGTCGTCCTGAACCTCCACACTTTCCACTGGTATTTAACCATGTCGTCTCAGGAGATTGCGCAATTCCTGCAACAAAACTTTCACGAGCAAGCAACACTTCGTGGGTATCCATAGTCTGTCCAAGACTAAAGGAGCATGTCTACATATATATAAAACATGTCTAAACAAACAGGAAATAGATTTATTGCTTCTGACGGCATAAAAAGATTTACTAGTGGCGATAGAGACTGCGTCTACATTAGCTTTTGGAAACCGCTCGAAGCAACTAAACAAATTACAAAATGTTTTATAGTTTATTTTTCAGCACAATTTCTCAACCCAGCATAAGGGTGGTGGAGTGAAAAACAGAAACGCATACCGATACACATTTATATATATATATATATATATATATATATATATATATATATATATATATATATATATATATATATATATATTTCCCCAAAACCTCTGGCCTTGATGGTGGGGAAACTTGTTGCTATGGTTTCAAATGATCTGATATAACAGCAAGAGGAAACTTAATTCCAAATATTTCTTACAAGTTATATCTCCCTTCTGTTGGAAATAGGGTACGATTATGAATATCTTCAGTATCAAATAATCCTTATTGCAGTGAAATTTACTTGATGTATTTAAACCAAAGAGGAGAAATTACATATGAGAAATATTTCGAATCAAGTCTCCCCATTGCTGTTATTTCAAATCATTTGAAACCATAGCAGCAGGTTATAGTCTTCCCTTCCATAAAGACCAGAAGCTTTAGGGAAATATCCGATATTTTGTAATTCATATGCAAAACTAGGAAATAAATGACTATGATTAAATAATTTTGTGACTGTAATATACAGCCCGAAATAGGCTGTGGATCATAAATGATCACCTTAATGTGCGACAGGACAAATGACACATAGATACTTACACGATTAAGGTCATTACTCTTCCGACTACTTATCATTTCTTAAATTCTGATCAATAGTCGCTGAGGTTTGGAAACTTATAAAATTGCCAAAATATATTATACTAGCGGGGGTACCCGGCGTTGCCCGAGTGTTTGTTTCCGGGACGGGGGGGAGTTTTAAAAAATGTTATGGTAGGTAAGTAGGAAGGATCAAACCCGAAGTCATGAGTAAAAGTAGGAAAATAAAGTATGAAAAAAAAAAAAAAAACATCTGCAACGTTAACAGTCCGGCCACCAAGAAAAGTCCATTCCAGTTGTTTAGGAAAAAAAAAAAAAAAAAAAACGACTACGGTAGGTCGGCGCGAACGTGAAAATATAATGTGAATTGTCCAGCACGCTAACCACTACGCCACAGAGCACTGCAGCTTAGTTTAGTGATTTTAAATAACTTCACATGAAAGAACTACGAAGCCAAACCGGTGTTCTCTTCTCAACTGTTCCTTGTGAACGATCCCCAAACGGTGTTAAGTGGTGGCAGGGGGAGGAGGAATTTATTAGAGAGAAAATATTTTACCACTTCCATTGATCTTAACCGATTTTGGCCGTGACTTCTCAGCAGAAAAAGTATAGAAATCTAAGATTATCGAGGAATTTGAGAAATAATAAGCCTATAACACACCTCAGATATTGTTCTGCCGTTTGTGCATATTATATTTGCATGAAATATCTTGATTTTTAATCCTATTAAGGTCAAAATCCGACGTGAAAAAATGAGTTCATTTTATTTATATAGAGAAGAGATAAGAGAGAAGACTAGCGGGGGTACCCGGCGTTGCCCGAGTGTTTGTTTCCGGGACTGGGGGGAGTTTTAAAAAATGTTATGGTAGGTAAGTAGGAAGGATCAAACCCGGAGTCATGAGTAAAAGTAGGAAAATAAAGTGTGAAAAAAAAACCCATCTGCAACGTTAACAGTCCGGCCACCAAGAAAAGTCCATTCCAGTTGTTTAGGAAAAAAACAAAACAAAAAAAACCGACTACGGTAGGTCGGCGCGAACGAGAAAATATAATGTGAATTGTCCAGCACGCTAACCACTACGCCACAGAGCACTGCAGCTTAGTTTAGTGATTTTAAATAACTTCACATGAAAGAACTACGAAGCCAAACTGGTGTTCTCTTCTCAACTGTTCCTTGTGAACGATCCCCAAACGGTGTTAAGTGGTGGCAGGGGGATGAGGAATTTATTAGAGAGAAAATATTTTACCACTTCCATTGATCTTAACCGATTTTGGCCGTGACTTCTCAGCAGAAAAAGTATAGACATCTAAGATTATCGAGGAATTTGAGAAATAATAAGCCTATAACACACCTCAGATATTGTTCTGCCGTTTGTGCATATTATATTTGCATGAAATATCTTGATTTTTAATCCTATTAAGGTCAAAATCCGACGGGAAAAATGAGTTCATTTTATTTATATAGAGAAGAGATAAGAGAGAAGACTAGCGGGGGTACCCGGCGTTGCCCGAGTGTTTGTTTCCGGGACTGGGGGTGAGTTTTAAAAAATGTTATGGTGGGTAAGTAGGAAGGATCAAACCCGGAGTCATGAGTAAAAGTAAGAAAATAAAGTGTGAAAAAAAACCCATCTGCAACGTTAACAGTCCGGCCACCAAGAAAAGTCCATTCAAGTTGTTTAGGAAAAAAACAAAACGACTACGGTAGGTCGGCGCGAACGTGAAAATATAATGTGAATTGTCCAGCACGCTAACCACTATGCCACAGAGCACTGCAGCTTAGTTTAGTGATTTTAAATAACTTCACATGAAAGAACTACGAAGCCAAACCGGTGTTCTCTTCTAAACTGTTCCTGGTGAACGATCCCCAAACGGTGTTAAGTGGTGGCAGGGGGAGGAGGAATTTATTAGAGAGAAAATATTTTACCACTTCCATTGATCTTAACCGATTTTGGCCGTGACTTCTCAGCAGAAAAAGTATAGAAATCTAAGATTATCGAGGAATTTGAGAAATAATAAGCCTATAACACACCTCAGATATTGTTCTGCCGTTTGTGCATATTATATTTGCATGAAATATCTTGATTTTTAATCCTATTAAGGTCAAAATCCGACGGGAAAAAATGAGTTCATTTTATTTATATAGAAGATAGAGAAGAGAAGAGAAGAGAAGAGATTATGTGTGCGTGCGAGTATATCTAAACTAGTAACCGTACTGAATGTGCATATATTTTTCTATGCGAAGAAAGTACATAAAAATTTGCACGCTTTTTGAAGATTACATTACTATTTTATTACTACAATTTTATGAAAATTTAAAAAAAAAACTATATTTTCAAACCAATGAAATATGCCAAAATTTGCTTACATTTCTATATACAGTGTCCTTCAGGCAAGCTTCCGTTTACTGCTTAAGTTGTCTACCCTGTTGCTTTTCCAGGCCACTGATATATATATATATATATATATATATATATGTGTGTGTGTGTGTGTGTGTGTGTGTGTGTGTGTGTGTGTGTGTGTGTGCAATTATGTTGATAAAATGGTGCGTTGGAGAAGACAAAACAGCTATCTGCAAATGATTCTAAACGCACACACACACCCACCAACACACACACACACGCATATATGTATGTATAAAACAAAACACATGCAGAGAGTACATTATTGTAATACATAAAATCTATATACCTAGAATATATATACATATATGTAAATATATTTCTCTATATACTCACTATATATATATATATGTATATATATATATATATATATATATATATATATATATATATATATATATATATATACATATATATATAATTGCGATTACATTTCCGAAACCATTAATATAATTACTGCCGGTCTCCTAATATAATTACTGTAATTCAAAGTCATTAACATAATTAATGCTGGGGACATTAACATAATTAATTTTTTTACCCCAATTTTGCGTTTACAAAGATGTTTTTATTTGTAGATATATGAGTTGGTTATAAAGCAAATACATTTATGGATAATATCAATCTGCCTCTCTCTATATCTCGCTGTTTCTCTATCTTTTTCTCTTCTTTATATATATCTATATATATAAAAATGTAAAGTTGGTTCGTTCTAAAGAAATAAAACCATGTTTATACGTTACCAATTTATTTGAAATTTTCAGACAACCCATTTTTAGAGTCGAGGTATGTTTTTATGTTATTAAAATAAATTTACCTAATTAAAATTAAAATATTAAATAAAATAAATATATTTATTTATCGTTTCTGCGAATCTGTTCTGTTGATAAAACTGAACTTCCGGTTCGATTCATTTCACAGCCACGAATTGACGAAAGGTTTAATTTTCTGTTAACTCGATAAGTAAAAAAAAACAAAAACAAAAAAAAACATATTTCATTTGTTTATCTTCCAAATTTTTTAATTTACACATATTTTCTTTATTATATAAGGCCAAAAAAAAAAGTTTGTTGCTTGCTTTTGAGTTTTTTTTTATATATAAGATTACTCATGCAGAGAGTGATCCGTGCTGAAATAATGTTATTATTTAAAAAGTCATTCTTAACATGGGGAGGTAAGGATGTTTTGTACATATTCTGTACTTTAACCTTACAATTGAATAAATTTAAAAAAACATATTGTAAAACGTTATTTAAACGTGGAAATATGATTTTAAAAATAGCGCGGCTCTCTGCATTAGCACCATTTTTATTTATTGTTGTTGTTTCACGAATTTTCGGCCAACTATTCCTCTGGCCTTCATGAAAAGAAGTCCTTTTATAAATGTTCAGTAACTTTTTCCTTTTATTATTCTTAAAGAGTAAAACTTTTCTTATTCATGAAAGGAGTTAAGCCTACGTAAATAAATAAATGTTTGTACACGTGACAAATTATCAATAAATGGTTTAGTTACTTTTTTTAAAAAATGTTTGTTAAAGTGCGAAAGGCGACGTTACGTTGTTGTACAAACATTACTCCCATGCTTAATTTCTATACTTATAGGTTTTTGGAATTTTTTTCACTGGATTATTATTGATTGGACACTAATTAAACAGATTATTAAAAAAAAATGTAAAAAAGAAATCATTATTTCGACATTTGAATGTGGTGCTCACTTTTTAGTTACAACGTTCTGATAAATCAGTCACCCATTTTGTAAGCAATAAAAACGCGGTATATCAAAACCATAGAAAGTAAAAATAATGAGTCTCTACCGCATTTGTAAGTCAGAAATATATTTGATTCTCAAAGAAAAAAAATAGAGAGAACAGGACTTCTTTTATTGTTTTCATGAAAATAAAGTTTCGAGATTTTTAATTATTTTTTTTTTTACTTATTTAGTCAGTTTGTGGTTTGTTTGTTTTTAAATTGTTTTTGTGAAAGGTGAGTTTTTTTCAAAACTTTTGTTTTGTTTCTTTTTAATTTTTTAAAAGTATTATAAATTTCACTAACATGCTGGAGAAATGTTTAATAATTTGGTATTTTTTTAGATTAGGTCCACCTCCACAATTTTCCTTTCAATGACGACATTTATAGGTTTCCGAGTATGCTGAACACGCAAATTGCATTGAAATTTTGCGGAAATAAATAGTTGTATTATGCATTGTATTCTTCGGCGGCCATCTTTTTACGTGCACACGCGCCATAAACAAATACACACACGTAAAAAAGATTGCCGCCAAAGATTACAATGCATAATACAACTTTTTATATCTTGATAACTACTTATTTCTGCAAAATTTCGATGCGATTTTCGTATTCAGCATAGTCGAAAACCGTTTCAAGTCGTCATTTAAAAGAAAATTGAGGAGGTGGACCTAATCTAAAAATTTACCAATAATTTTTAATCCCGTACGCCTCCCGATACATTGCTTCGTCAACATGCGACCATTTTATATCTCCCGAAGACACTTCCGTATTTAGAAAAAAAAATAAATAAATAAAAAGTGACCGATTTACCAGAACGTGGTAACTAAAAAGTGAGTATCCCTTTCAAATATAGAATTGATTTTTTTTTTCAATTTTTTTTCATAATCTGGTTAGTGTTCAATCAATAATAATCCAGTGAAAAAATTTCAAAAAACCTATCAGTATAGAAACTCCACCACGTAAGTAAATAAATAAAAAATGTTACGTGCGCATGCGTTAGCCTTGACTAGGGGGGTACTAAGGGAACGACCATTAAATAATTCTGCGGGTCGCCATGGAACTCAACGCCCAAGGAGTATCAAAATAGTTTTCATGATCTGAAGAAATTTTTTTTTCCAAAAAGTGGGTGATCACTTTTCCATCTAAATTTAACTAAAAATGAGCACCCACTTTCTGGCCACCTGAGGAAGGGGCATTTATTTTCGTGTTTATTGGCTTAAAGGTTTTTTTTACAAGGCAGTTTGGTACGCGAATGCATATTTAACAGTTTTCGTTTATGCTCACGCATAGCATAAACAAAGGCTACGTCTGTGAAATGGAAAATAGTCCCAGAGTTCAGGGGTTAATACCATGCAAAAGAAATCAAACAAAAAGACTTTTAAGCCAATAAACACACAGAAAGAAAAAAAAATAGCATCAATTTTTTTTCTATCGAATTCATTTGCTGTTTTTATTGAAAACTATTTGCCCCCGGATTTTTTATATAATTTTCCATTAAGGGCTGTGCGTCTCACGTTCGTAAATAACAAAACATTTTTTGTAGATTTTGGTGTGCTAAAAACGAATCTGCAAACCGTTTCCGTCACAAAAAAATAGTTTTTATGATATGAAGAAATTACTTTTTCGAAAAAGTGGCGATCACTTTTCCATGTAAATTTAACTTAAAATGAGCACCCACTTTCTAGCCACCTGAGAGAGGGGGGATTTTTTCCCATGTTTATTGGCTAAACAGCTTTCGTTTATGCTCACGCATAGCGTAAACGAAGGCTACGGATGTTAAATGGAAAATAGTCCCAGAGTTCAGGGGTTATTACCATGCAAAAGAAATCAAACAAAAAACTTTTTAGCCAAGAAACAGAAAAATGCCCCTCTCTCAGGTGGCCAGATAGTGGGTGCTCATTCTAAGTTAAATTTACATTGAAAAGTGATCACCCACTTTTCGAAAAAGTAATTTCATGAATGTCATGAAAACTTTCTTTTTGCTACGTAAACGGTTTGCAGATTCGTTTTTAGCACACCGAAATCTACAATAAAATATTTCGTTATATATGAACGTGAAACGGGCCTTAAAGTAAAATAATACCGGATTTTTTTGAGCAGATTTGCCGTTTAGTTGTACAAATATCCTCACACCAGGTAATCACTAAAAGGGATTTTTAAAAGTCGTCACCTGTATCGAGCAAAAGTTTAAAACTACCGATTATATGCCAGCCTACATCATGGTAACATATATTGAGTGAGTTCCTAACAGTATTTTTAGTTTAAACTCATTTTCCCAAAATTTCCCCAAACTTAACATGTTCGATACAGTCTGCCGCCATTTGTATTTTTCAGGTATACCGATAAACATTGAATGTTTTTGAACCGATTATACATTACATAAAAACACTAAAATCTTATCCAGTTAGGTAGAACACTTACTTTTCTTGCCTTTGATAACATTTATTTGTTATATATTTATTTTTTGACAACTTCTTTGTATCTGTGTTTAGTAATATAAACCCTTTTCATTTAATGTAACGTTTAGTCGGCTCGAAAAACAGTGTTTATTGGTGTATTTGAAAGCTACAAATGGTGGTGGACACTGTTGATTACTTTAAGTTAGAGAAAGTGAGTTAAAACTAAAAAAAACTATACAAAATAATGTCAGAAACCTATCCATTATGCCAGCCTATGTCATGGTAACATATGTTCGGTGAGTTTCAGACACTGTTTTGTATAGTTTTTAGTTTTCAACTTACTTTCCCAAACTTAACGTATTCAACAGAATTCGCGACCATTTCTGTTTTTTGAGCCAATTAAACATTTTACATTACATAAAAACACTAAACAATTATCCAATTAGGTAGAAACGTAAATTACCTTACCTTTGCTTTCATTTATTTGTTTTTGGACGACTTTTTCGAATCTGTGTATAGTAACCCCCCTCCCCCCACCATCAACCAAATATTAATTACTAAATCACATTTTTTAAAACAACAAAAAAAAAAGCATTTAGCGTTTCAACATTTTTGCTACGTTCGGCTTCATCCACTGATTGTTGGTCAAGTCCAAAACATGAATGATTGACAGAAACTCTCGAGGATCCAGATCAAATTCTGCAAGAGCACCATTTTTTCATGTTCGCCTTCTTTTTCACTTTTTGCAGTGGATTGCTGTACTAATATAAGAAACATGCATTTTCTCTTTTATTAAATTTTTCCATTACACCAAATTGAGCCACTGCAACGCGTGGCAGGGTACAGCTAGTATATATATATATATATATATATATAAATAGAGAGAGAGAGAGAGAGAGAGAGAGAAAGAAAGAAAGAGTTGTATTGAGCTCATAATTCTGTTAGTCTTTATATATATATATATATATATATATATATTAGTGTATTTAGGCATCATTCCTTCATTCAGGCAAACATTATTAAAAACAACAGAGATACCTTGCTTAATAATTCTTTATTTCATTTTTTCGATGTTTCGTAAGATTTTTTTAACTTCAAGATTGAAGGTATTTACAAACGTTCCATGGTTCACGTGAGCGCTTTCGATTCTTTCTTGAATCATCATCCGGTGGAGATAAAATATTAAAAATAGAAGTGAAATATATAGTTACGAATGATAAAAAGAGTCAATGAAAAGTTGATTAAAATATACATTTACGAGTGATAAAAAAAAAACTCGATTAAAAATTTGGATGATAAATGGCAATGTTAGTAAAATCAGTCGTATACTGGTTATGCTAAACATTTCAGCACATTATTGCTCCTTTCAAAGTTAATTTTATTTATAGATGGGTGCTGGGTTTTTGTATATAGTGCTTCAAGTATTTTTATTTTTTACAATTACTTTATTATTGCAAAATCCTTGTGTTGTTCACGAGGACCTTTCTAAGATTAGAGGGGGGACAGCTATATTGATTTGTTAAATGCTGGTATATTGAGCAAGTACTGTTCAAATGCATCGTTAATCCACGGGACAATGTTGTTTTTGTATTTCCAATATATGCGTTTTTATTTTCGGAGTTACACTCTCCTAAGGGGCATTGAAATTTGTACACAATATTGGTTTGCTCCTACATTTTTGTCGCGGGCGAGGAGTTATTTTTAACGATGAGGTTCTGGGTTCGATACTTCTTATAGTATATAATAAATCTAATATTGTTCTCTAGGGGTGCTGTATATCTATGTATGATGCTTTTAATTATTTTTTCTTCCACTCTAAAATTTAGTGGCATTTGGTTTTTATAAAATATGCCTATAGGGTTAGTGTTAGAAGATTGACGAGCATTGCTGTTAAGGTTTTTAGGGGACTGTAACAATAATTTAATTTGTTGATCAACAATATAACTCGGAAAGTAATTATTTATAAGCACCTGTTTGATATTTTTAATTTCTATTAGTAGTGCTTTTTTCGTAGAAGAAATCATCTTAGCACGGTTTAAAAGATTTTTGATTATGGCAATTTTATAACGCTGAGGGCACTCACTCTTAAAGTTCAAGAGGCTGGATTTTGTACTAGTTGTTTCTTTGTATACAGGAATGTCGAAAGTATTGTTAGATGAGTCTATAAGGACGTCCAGAAAGTGATTTTGTTTGTTATAATTTAATTCTATTGTAACTTAAGGACAGAGTTTTTTTGAAAAAGATCTTGAAGTTTATATATCTGTTCGTCATTATCAGCTAAGAGGAGCTAATGCTAATCAGCTAATGAACCATGGAACATTTGTAAATACCTTCTATCTTGAAGTTAAAAAAATCTTACGAAACATCGAAAAAATGAAAAAAAGAATCATTAAGCAAGGTATCTCTGTTGTTTTTAATAATGTTTGCCTGAATATATATATATATATATATATATGTTTTTTTTAAATTCAGTTTCCACCCCAAACAAGGCACAGTGTCACTTTGAAGTAGGGGGCTACCATTAGGGTTATTATGAAGGGTAATGAGTAGAAAGAGGTTTGTTAACATTACACTTGAACTTCTGCATATCAGTACCGTTGGGAAAGCAGAATCCCGGAAGGGAGTTCCAAAGACCTGAAGTTCTAGGAAGAAACTAATGGAGTAAAAGTCTTTCTTGCACCTAGGGATCTCTACTGTAAAGGGATGAGACTTAGTAGCTTGTCGGGTTTGTCGGGTGCAGTTACGTCGGAGAGGTACAAGTGTTTGCAGTTTGTCAGAGCATTCAGCATTAAAATATTTGTAGAACAGGCAGAGGGATGCAACATCTCGTCGATGGGACAGAGGCTGAAGCCTAGATAACATTTCAGGACCTATCAGGTTGGCGACTCTCTTTTGAACCCTGTCCGGGAGCGAGAGACAAGCAGCATATGCACCAGCCCAGATATGACAACAATACTCCATACATAGGCGAACGGTGGTCTTATAGAGGTACAGGATACTATCAGGCGTAAGTATTTTTCTAGCACGGTAGAGGGAGCCAACCTTCCTTGCAACAGCCTTGTCAATGCTCTCAATGTATCTATTCCAGTTCATATTCCCTGTAATCGTTAAGCCGAGGAGTTTAAAAGAAGTACTTTGAGGCAATGTGTTCTTGGCCATTGCTATTGGTGGTAGAAAAGGTTTCTTGTAGTTATTGAACGAAACAAGCTTAGTCTTTGCAGCATTGAATGTGACCATCAATTTTTGTCCCCATTCCATTACAGATTGGAGATCATCCTCTAGTATTTCTGTCATTTCCTTGGATATGTGTTCATTTGTTTTCCCTTCATATCTGTTATAGAGAGTGGTGTCATTGGCAAATATACCCATCTCCGAAACAATATCAGGGAGGTCATTTATGAATATCAGGAATAATAGAGGTCCAAAGGTCGCATTTATGTCATATTGTTTAGATGTACGACCGTCGAGGACAACTTGAATTTTTCTCTTACTTAAGAAGTATTTAATTACATTATGAATTCTTCCAGTGATTCCATATGATCTAATTTTCCTTAGAAGACCATCGTGCCATACCCTGTCAAAAGCCTTAGATATATCAAGGATTTCCGCTCTACCATCCCCTGCTTTGTCCAATGAACGGTATATATGTTCAAAAACTACAGTTAAGATATCTGCTGTCGAACGGGCTTGTCTGAATCCATATTGTTTGTTAGTCAAGAGTTTAGCAGCTGTTAGTTGCTGGACTAGGGCTTGATTAACTAAGGACTCAAATATTTTGGCGAAAAGCGGGAGGAGGCTAATGGAGCGATAATTTATTGGGTCAGTTCTTTCACCAGAATTCTTGAAGACTGGTACCACCGAAGCGGTTTTTTATATTCGCTTAAAGTAAACAGGAGCTTTTGGCTTGAAAAATTAATTTTACTTATTGATTATATAAATATATATATATATATATATATATATATATATATATATATATATATATATATATATATATATATGCATGTGTGGGGGTGTATATATACGTATATGTATATATATATATATATATATATATATATATATATGCATGAATATTATATATATATATATATATATATATATATATATATATATATATATATATATATATATTAGTGATCTGGCAAGTCGACAGGGGAGACAGCTGAAGTAGCAACGCCGACAAATTAAAGGGAAGACAACCAAAGTAGCAACATCGACAAATGTAGGGGAGACAACAGAAGCAGCAAAATCAACGCTGCCTTCTAAGACACTATATATACCAATGTTTGCAAATTTGGGGGTATCTCATTGGGTTGAAATTATACTTAATTTTTTAGTTGCGCGCAAGCGACTCTATAAGTCACTTTGTTTGTCGGTCGGTCGGTCGGTCGGTCTGACAGTCGGTCGGTCGGTCTATCCGTAACACTTTTGTGCTTGGCCTTTTGGTTAAGATCAAAGCTCTGTTGTTAATAGATGCTCTTCGTAGCCTTTAAAGCTTTTCTTGGCCTTTTGTCAAAAATCAAGGTGTGGTGTCTGTTCCAGCAGATTGGACAATGTAGGCGCTGTTCTTCATGCCAATTGTAACTATCCAGCTCCCCTATTCGCCGGGAGTTGGTCCCCTATTTCCTTTTCACTCCTCACATTAAAAATCGGCCTTGTACCTAATTTGCTCGGTGGGGGAGCAAATAAATACAGCTTTTTTTGGCTTTTTAGCCAAAATAAAAGTGTAGTATCTGTTCCGGCAGATACTGCAAGCAAAGATCATATGTGGGGGCAACCCCACATATAAGACCTTGGTCTTTGTAAGTCAACACTCCATACCAATTGTCACTATCAAGCTCTCCTCCTCCCCGGGGAGTTCATCCCCATGTCCCCTTCACTCCGCATATTAAACATCGGGCTTGTGCCTAATTTGTTCGGTGGGGGAGAAAATAAATACCACCCCCACATATAAGACCTTGGTCAATGTAGACGCAACCCTTCATACCAATTGTGACTATCCAGCTCCCTTACTTCCTGGGGAGTTGGTCCCCATTTCCCCTTCACTCCTCACATTAAAAATCGGCCGTGTGCCTAATTTGTTCGGTGGGGGAGAAAATAAATACCAACCCCACATAGAAGACTTTGGTCAATGTAGGGGCAACCCTTCATACCAATTGTCACTATCCAGCACCCTACTCCCCGGGGAGCTGGTCCCCATTTCCCCTTCACTTTTCACATTAAAAATCAGCCTTTTGCCTAATTTGCTCGGTGGGGGAGCAAATAAATACCAACCCCAGATATAAACCTTGGTCAATGTAGGGGCAACCCTTCATACCAATTGTCACTATCAATCTACCCTACTCCCCGAGGTGTAGTCCCCATTTCCCCTTCACTCCTCACGTTAAACATCGGCCTTGTGCCTAATTTGCTCGGTGGGAGAGCAAATAAATACCCTTTTCTTTGCCTTTTTGGCCAAGATCAAAGTGTAGTATCTGTTCTTACTATATACTGTATTTATGTTTGTAACTTTGTGATATAAAGTGGGGGATAACTTTTCTGTATTCATTTAATGTAAAATGATCACCCATTTTACAACCAGTCAGTCTCAAAGCCATTCAAGATTTCTAATGATAAGGCCCCACCAAACTTTGAATTATTTTCCCTGGACCCACAAACAAATTTATACAAGAACTTCCCGATTCCGATATCTACTCAGCTATGCGGATAACCGAATATACAACTTGGATCTTATTACCCAGCTGCTGTAAAGAACGTCCACCATGGATTTTACCACGTAATCTGGATCTACAATTTTCATATCATTTTCTTCAAATCCTCTTGCTACAGGACTTCTGATTGATTAATTATTTTGACTTTGACTTTCCATGTCTAACTGACTTTAGCAAATAGGGTACATACCTTTATAAATATTTGCTAATATTTTCTCTCCTCTGATGAGATGGTAGACATCGAAACCCTGTAGGTTAAGGAGATTAATATTCAAAAGTATTCTTTGTCTTGTTTAGAATAATAAAAATCGTAGATATGAAACTCAACCACTTAATTTGAATAAGGGTTTTTTGAAATTCAATTAATCACAATTTAATTTATTTGATCTATCTCGCATATCGAGCAGTTCTTATTTAGATGCGATAACTTATAGAATATTACCGCCAGTAATATTTTGTAAATATTATAATCACAGGTTTCCATACCAACTGATTGTTAAATAAAAAATATTTCTGAAGTATATATACATATATATATATATATATATATATATATATATATAATGTTTAAATCGTAAACTTCATATCCCTTCTTATTCATTCACTTTATTTTATACATGTCTTTAAATAGTAATTGATATTTGTGTTTTACTCTATAAGTATGTGCATATGCGCTTACATATGTATGTATGTTTTTATATGGGGATGTGTATACATATATCTGTACATATATGGTTTTCTATTCTTTATATATGTGTGTATATATATGTGTATGTGCGTTCCTGTCCATGTGATGCATAAGTATGTTGATGTGCACATCTTTGTGTTGCCTTAAAAGCTCTTGTATTTTGTTTTATGCTTATATATTTGTATATGTATGTATATGTATGTATGTGTATTTACGTGTATGTGTATTTGTATATTCTATATGTATGCATATATATATATTCATGTGTATGTGCTTATGTGTGTATATGGTTTGTGTGTACATGTGCGCATATGGGTATGTGTGCATGCATGCATGTATATGCATATGGGTGCACGTATGCATGCCTGGACATGTCATTGTATGCATATACATGTGTATGGATATATATCAATACACACAGAGTGACTTTCGAGCCAAAAGCACATACATTTAAGTACCTGATCTGATATTATCCTCGGTCTGTATATGAGAATTCCTTCGGGACTGATACAATTTTCCTTCAGGATGTTGACTATTTGTATTCTCATTTAATTATTAACTAATATTTATTTTATTGATTTTATTATTATTATTATTATTATTATTATTATTCATTTATTTATTTATCTATGTTCGTCCCATCTTTATTGAGGGAGAGACGGAATTTACACACCATTAAAAAAGCCGACATTGTTTCTAATTCTGCTCTCTTCATTAGTTTTATTATTATTATTATTATTATTATTATTATTATTTTTATTATTATTATTATTATTATTATTATTATTATTTATAACTAATAATTACATTATTTTTACCATTTAACAATTTAATTTCTATTCCATTATGCATATTGAAATCAATTTGCCGTTTGAATTAAATGCTTTTACGTTACAACATTAAATTAAAAAAAAAACAAAACAATGTTCTTCCACAAACGGCTAAAATTATTCACGTCAACTTTTTCGAACATGATTGCTAGGAATGAACGCTGTCCACGCTACAAATCTCCAGTTCTTTCAATGGTTTTCTTTTTCTTTTTCATTTCGATACTTTTTTGTGACCAAAAGCGGAGGTCCGCTTGAAATATAAAAAATAACAATAAAAATATTAAATACAAAAAAGTAACATCGTTTTCCATGCTTCAAAACACCCTCATAACCTTTAAATCAATATATATATATATATATATATATATATATATATATATATATATATATGCATATATATATATCTGTGTGTCAGTGTGTCTGTGTGTCTGTAGTGTTACTTTGCATGTGCGATCGACGGGAAAATTACAATCAACGTACTTAATATAATTGCAAGTACGTGGGCCACATATTCTAACATTAATAATCCATTTTGTCATAAAAACCAAAGGCTAAATATTTTGCCTTTTGCTCTTTTCCAGAATCTGCAGAATGAACATCTACTTGCTTTGAAATTGTCGTTTTTCTTTTCATGCTGAAAAAATACGACTTCGTATCATTTCTTGTACTTTTTGTCAGTAGTAATATTAAAAGTGATTATGATAATAATAATATGATAATACTGATAATGACAAAACTCTACTACTAGATATAATACTTCAGAGAATGAGGAATGTCAAAAAAATATCTAAAAAAAATATTTTAAAAAATTCAATTAAATTATATATCAGACGGTAATGGTGTAAAGAGTTTAATTTTCAAGATAATCATCAAATGTTGAAACAACTTGATATAAATAGCGAATACTAACTAACCACATGCAAATTAAAACAGAAATAACTCATAGAATGAACTTTTCATTTCTATTCCGTAAAGTTATATCAGTGACCTAGCTGGAAAGAATGTGCAAGGTAAGTTAAATTTTAATTTTAATGTACGTGAATATATATATTATGATGATTGCAACATCTTGTCAGACGAGTGCCACTCTCTCAGACACTTAAATTCCATGAGCCCAAAAATGACTTTTTTTTTTTAGTCCTACCGGTGAATTCACACGTTCAAGCACGCATGCCACTAAAGATGGTCATTGAGATCAATTATTACATGTTTCCAGCATTTCAAGCCTCCACGCGACACAACTTTTCCATCGCCACATGACCACTTTTATAGACAAATGCCTGAGGGAGCATCTATACACAGATGATGCTACAGAGTCTTAGCTTGTACGACAGCTAAGTCTCTCTCTCGGTTCAAAATGTTGAGATCCAGCAACAAGCAAGAGCAAGATAGCCAGCAACAAGTTAAACGTCAGACCAGCTTAATGCGGGTACTGGTCTCCCGCTTTATGGTTTTTTAAATCAGAGATTTGCTTCTCCTAGAAAGGTTGCCTTTACCACGACTTACAGGAGTCCTCTCCACCCCAACACACACATACACACAGATAAACACACGATTCTAGTTGGCTGTTGACCCCGAAAAATATATATATGTATATACATACTAGTGATGGGACGATTAAATATTTTCCCCGAGTTCGATACAATTACCGATTTGTAAAAATTCCCGATTCCGATACGATTTTCGGATTCTGATTCCGATTCTTTATAAATCTCTGAATAGTTCACTATAATTTGGTTATTTTTCACGTATATCGTAAAAACAAATATTAATTGTGCAGGTGTTTTATCAAACGAAAACATACACGTTCAGGTGATAATCTATCGATTTTAATTTTAATTATAGTTTAAAATCAATAACTATTTATTATTTTGTTATTACTACTAGCCGTGTAAGATCTTGTTTTCAACAAAATTAAATCTAAAAGACAAAATGATTGTTTTTTGGCATCGAAAAATAAGCAGTAATCGTTTCCCATTCCGATACCTCCGAAAAATACCGATTTTATCGATTCCTGATTCTGAATCTGAGTAATCGTCCCAACACTAATATATATATATATATATATATATATATATATATATATATATATATATATATATATATATATATATAGTCATGAACATACATCGAAACCCGACCGCCAAACGACAGTCGGAGATTCTAATCGTTGCGCTATTCGGCTGCTGCTGTGCACGCAGTGAATTAACAATGTTTCGACATAGAAAGATAGATAGATAGATAGATAGATGCACACACACATATATATATGTGTGTGTGTGTGTGTGTGTGTGTGTGTTTGTGTGTGTGTGTGTGTGTAGAAAGTTCTTTAAAGTCGTAAAAAATGTTGTCTACCTTGTTAGTACCTTATCAAATCATGACACTGTTGATGCGGATATAAGACAGAGAATCAGAAAGGCATCAGACGCATGTAGAAGGTTAAAAGATGGAGTCTGGTCTGACGGTGATGAAACTCTGACAACTAAAATGTCAGTATATCAAGAATGTGTAGCGCCATCCTTATTCTATGCCTCTGAACCATGGACCTTTTACCAGTCATATATAGACTGCGCGGGAGATTTCATCAACACTTCATCAACACTGCCTTAGACACATTCTTGATTTAAAATGGGGCAGTTTTGTTCCTGATAGATATGTCTTAAATAAGGCTAAAACACCAGTATTGCTATGATTATTATAAGAACCAGATGCGTAGTGCGGGTCATCTTGTCCAGCTTGATAACTATCGACTTCCAAAACAGTTGTTTTGTGGTGAGGTCCTTCTTGGCAAGCCCCAAAAAACCTTTTCCTGATAGCATTAAGGAGAGTCTGGTCAGCTTTCATGTTCCTGTTTACAGTTGGAAGGTCCTAGCGTATGATCGCAAGTAGTCGAGGGTACTGATATACATGGGCGCAGAACGCTTTGAAGCACCAAAGATAGACGGAGCGAAGCTAAAGAGAGCATGTACAAAACACAACACTTTACCGCGACACCATGTACATTTTTGAATCTGTGAGGTGTGTGATCGGACTCTCTTGTCTAAAGCAAGTCTTGTTAATCATGTAAAAGCGTACAATGATACAGGTCCGTTACTGTTAGTTTCATCTAAACCAATGACCGTCTTCAGTGTCATGTCTGTTTGAGGGTGTGCAAGTCGCTAGCCGAACTGAAAAGTAATCATCGGGCGCATGGACTTTGAGTGACTTAGGGAGTGGCACTTGTCTTACAAGACGGTCAAATTATAATATATATATATATATATATATATATATATATATATATATATATATATATATATATATATATATATATATACTAGCAATGGTGCCCGGCGTTGCCCGGGTGGTTGGAGGTGTGTGTTGAGCAAAACAAAAAGAGGTAGTAGGAAGGCAGGCTCGAAACCGTACCGCGAAGGATGAAAAGAACTGGAAAAAATGTGACGTATTTGCTGTTACGACCACTGCCAAACCGGAAGTGACGTAGGTTTAAATTAAGAATTTAACAATCAGCAAGAGGGGATGACTTTCGAAAATAAAGGCGGCAAAAGCGACCCCTCCCTGTAGAAAAGTTCCCAGTAGAAGGTAAAGAGTGTATGTTCTTAGCCAATTCTGCGGTATTTGTTGTCTGAAGGGTCGAGCTTTATAACGATACTGATCTTGTACAAATCCGTCGACTCTGTCGAACATTTTAGGCAAACATGCATACATTTATATATTTGTAGCTCAAATTTTCGACCCAAACCGATTAAAAAGCCAGCCCTATCTCTGAATAACTTTTCTGTAAAATTTCAAATTTTTAGACCAGAAATTGTTTGAGTAATTTTGTAGAGACCGCAAAGGTCAATTTTTTACAAATTGGACCCTTATTATGACCCCTTACTTTTTATTGTTTTGGGCTCAAATCAAGTTATAAAGTTTGATCGATGTCCAAGGAACCTATATCAAAAATTTCAATTGTTTATACCCAAAATTGGCGGAGGAGTTCGGTAGAGTTCTCAAAGGACAAATCGTTGAACTTTGACTCCTTAATAGCAAAATTTATTGCCGATAATGGATTACAAAGATTGTCGCATATTCCCTTGCTCTGTATATTAAATATCGAGTCTGTATACTGAAAATTGACAAAGTTATTGCGTAGGGAAATATACACAGACAGACACACAGACACACACCACACAGACAGACTCTTTCAGTTATATATATATATATATATATATATATATATATATATATATATATATATATATATATATATTACTGATAAAAGACTGCAGAAATTCCCCTTTAAACCAAAGTATCATAGGTTTGCAACAACAGTTGCCACATACACATTTAGTACGCCTAGGCTATTAGCTATTTTCTTATGTCATTCTCGAAAACAATTTTAGACAAATTAAATCGTTATAATTTAATGCTACATTGCATCCTACGATCGACACTATCACGATCGCGTCACTTATTCAAAGGAAAGAGCTATATTTCTCTCTCATTATTTGGTACGCCCACTTCTACCAATTGACATCGGGACTAATTCTACATTTTCTTACGATACTGGAATTGCACAGCAATTAACTGGTTATTAGATAAAAACCCATAAAATAATATTTGTATTTCCCGATACAAAAATAATAAATTCTGCCTTCTCATAATCCGCCCAATTCTGATTGGTTCAGACTTGACATTCAATATATTGCTAAATCAACTTTTTCAATAAATAAACGAACGCTCCAGAAATTATGCAACATGGCGTCGCTCTCTATAGAAGATAATCGTGCGAAAAAACAAACAAAATAAAATATTTTAACCGATCGGCGTCGCTCTCTGCAGAAAGCAATCGTGCTGAAAATCAAAAAAAAATATTAAACATATAAACCGATCGGCAGAAATTATACAATATGGTGTCACTCTCTACAGAGGACATTCTTGCAAAAATAATCAAAAATAAACAAAAACCTATCATTAGAGAACATTAAATAGTTACATATACTTATGCTAAAATACCTACACCTCACTTCCCCCTTAACAAAAACACCTTGGCCTGCAAAAAACCTTGTGCATGTACCTTTTTTATTTTTAAATTTTGGATCAGTTTAACGGATGCTGTTTTCTTTTTGTTCTTTTTGTCTTTTAGTTTTTCTGATTTAATTTTCTATTTATTTTTATATTGACTATTACTGTGGACGATTTAAATTATTTCTATATTTTCTACCGATTATCGCCACTGTACTTCTTTAACAATGCTGATTAAGAAAATCTCACTTAAATTTGACAGAGAAACGTAGCTTTTGAGGTTGAGAGTGTCTATTCCGAAAGCCGTTCTTTACATAAGGAGGTTACATGTTGGCCACCAACAACAATTGTACTTTTATTTTTTTACAGGAGTAGGGGGATGCGTCCACTGGGCAACGCCGGTTAATGGTCCTGTTAATATATATATATATATATATATATATATATATTATAGTATATATAAATGTAGTATGATTATATATATATATATATATATATATATATATATATATATATATATATATATATATATATATTGTAGTATAATAATTCTCAAAGCTCCAAATATCAAGTTTTCTCTGTTGGTCATGTATTACTTTTGAAAAATAATAAATGTTTAACTGAAAAATCTTGATATTTTGCACATAGAGAATTATTATAGTAGCTCTGAAACCCAATGAAGAGGCATTTATTGAGCTTGGATTTTTGCAAAATTTAGAAAGTTTATATTTATATGCTTACATGAAAGATATATTTCATTACAAAAACTTCATTTATAAGAAAGATTTTTAAAAAATTATTACGATTGGTATATACAAACTGAGCACGTTTCAAGTAAATAATTAACACACACATATACACATACACACATATATAATATATATATATATATATATATATATATATATATATATACATATATATATATATATAGGTGTGCGTGTGTATGATGCTAAGATTTAAATTATGTATAGCTATAATGCAAATTACTTTTTTTATTGAAAAATAGAACACTGTTTGCAAATTATTACCCTAAAGAAATAAGATTTATGTATCTTTCCTTTTGACAGGTGCTGCAATTATTAAGTCGTTACCATACAAGCTCTATTGATAACTGTGGTCTACGGTTCAAGCCTGTGGCCAGCTGTATAGTGTTATATAGCCATAGTGGTAATTCATTAATAAAGATAAAACACAAATATATGAATATATATATTTAGAATAAAATAGTTTTTATTAAAAACCAATTCATATATATGCATATATATATATATATATATATATATGTATGTGTGTGTGTGTGTATTTAAAACGTGAATGTAAAAAATGAAAAGAGATGTTAGTATTTAAAAGTATTAATCTGTTTCTTACAGTGTACGTTTCTATACTTTTAATGAAATTCTAAATATGTATTTATTTATTTATGTATGTCTGCTTTTATACCAATAAAAATTTCGAACGGTTTCACTAAATTTTTAATAAATCTTTTTTTTCCTGAAAAGTGTGAGTCCCTAAATTGTGCTTATCTATGTATGGTTCGTACCGACCAACGCCGAGTCACACAAAAAGCCCGAATTAAGGTTTTTTTGGGCCGTTTCGTGGATTTGTCGAAAAGTTACCTGCCCATGTCAACGGAATTTAGCACTGTCTGTATACAGTCGCGGTAACATCTTTAGACATACGGACAGGTCTTCTGGCGCAATGGTTAACGCGTCTGACTATGGATCAGAGGATTCCAGGTTCGAATCCTGGCAAGTTCGTTGTAATTTAAACCATCATTTTATCCAACGATTACTTATTATTCTCACCTTAGGGTATTTTTGTTTTTCAGTAATTTTGTTTGTGCATATAAAAATTTGCCATACGCCCAGTTCACAGGCTAAGCGTTTATGGTAAGACGGTGTTAGGTGTATTCGATGTTGAGTGTACTCGATTTTGTGTTCAACTCGGTCCTGTGTGTGTTTGAAATTTTACATAAAGGGCATTCATACATGCAGCGAGCTTTATAATCAGTTTTTTGGGCGGAAATATGGCTGCCCATAGGTCAAAGTTAAAAGTGCTGTACCTTTGCAGACTCTACTAAACTCCTTCACCAATTTTAGATCTAAACACTTGAAATTTTAGATGTAGGTTTCCTTTAATATATATAAATACATATGCACATAAAGTTATGAACAGTACATAGGGCCCGAGCAAAGCCGGACTAAACTGCTAGTATATATATATATATATATATATATATATATATATATATATATATATATATATATGTATATATATACATATATTTAATTGTACAGAAGTTCAGAAAAACATTGGTACCGTCGATTTCAAGCCCAACATAAAGGGAACCAGTTAATGATAACGCGTAAACGATGTTCAGCTCTCGTCAGCCATGTTGTTTCTGTCCGAGGTAAAAATTTCCAGGCCCGCATTTATTTTTTATATTATGCTGATCATTTTTATTTAACTATAGCTTATTCTTATCTCTGTATACTTTATTTTATTCTAATATGAATTTTTCTAATTTTTTATTTAATGATATTTAGTAAATATATACTGTTCCGTTGTTGCATGGTTTCCGATCTACCTTCCGTTAAATTTAGCTTGTGCAATGGAAATAATTAATTTTTCTTATTAATTTCGCCGAGGAGACGAACATCGTTTACGTGTTACCATTAACTAGTTCCGTTTATGTTGGGCTTGAAACCGATGGTACCAATGTTTTTTCTGAACTTCTGTACAATTAAATAAATAAATATTAAGCTCTTATATCGAAAAGGTTTTTCTTTTAATCGAGCACTTTGTTGGAATTCTTTCCACCCAAAACAGTAAACAAATATATATATATATATATATATATATATATATATATATATATATATATATATATATATATATATATATATATATATATATATATAAGGTACCTGTCTGCCTGCCTGAGGAACGGCTTCTACAAAGCTTCTCTGTGAATGTTTGGTCTACACTTAAAGCTATATCATTTGGTCTGTGAAAATAGCTGCTAACAGATTAAAATAGAACTTGGCAAATGTAAGTCATTTAAAGTGTTCTTGTATACATGATAAAATATACATTCATGCGTTAATTCAGTTCTTTTCTCACTATTTTCTATACATCTGACGATAACCAAAACGGTAACGATTAAGTTTAAAGATCTATATGTTTTCGACTTAACAATCGTATATTTAAAAAAAAACATTGTAAATCACTATTATATATTGGGTAAAATATAAAAATTGATAAAGAATTGATTTTATAATAAAGAAAATATGAAACTCGAATGAATTAAAACATATTTAAGCGTATGTCCTAACCAGAACGCTGGGCGTCCTGATACGATATATATAAAAATGACCTTGTTTCTGTGTGTGCGAAATGATTTTTAGCAAAAAACCTCTGTCAATTTGTGGCATACATTATGGAAACTTAATATATAAGTGATTTTACCACGTGGAAAAATTCGATTTGTTTTGAGCCAGTAAGAATATATGCTATTTGGTCTACGTTGAAAAAAAGAAACTTAGCAAGATTAATTCGACTAAATCTGTAACGATTTAGCATGCAAAATTATACATTCATATGTTAAAGTCAGTTCATTTTATAGTATTTCTTATCCATCTGTTGATAGCTTAAACGGTAACAACTATAGCTAAAACGCTAAATACTTGGTTTCAATTCTATCCATTTCCTACGAGACTATTATTATTACATTGTATTCAATATATAGGATACCTCTCCCCGCTCTTTTAATTCATGCAGATTTTGTGTTTATTATTATAGATTCAGTTCACTATTAATTGATATGTTGCACCCATTATATTGTATAGATATAGAAAGTTGAAAATGTGACTTGGATCCGCATCAATAAAAATATCATATTTAAGCATATTTTATAAACTAGCCAGGCTAAGAGACGACCATTAAATATTGGGCAAAATTTACTAATCAATAAATAATTGTTTTTCAGTGATAATTAATACGAATTGAATAATCATATTCAACCGCATTACACGAGGGGGTAACGCTGGACGTCTATCTGGTACGAGGGGCGTGCAATAAGTAATGCCCCTGACCCACTTCCCATAGCAGTAGAGCAACGAAACTTGGCACAATTATTAGTTTTTCTCTACATAGGAACCACCCAGAGTCATGCATTTCTCCTATCGTTTGATACAGATCTGGAGACCGTTTTTGTAGAACACACCAGGTTAGTTCTTCAACCACGACGTGACGTCAGAAATCAAGGCTGCATCATATGGGAAACGCTTTCCTTTTAAAAAAAAAAGTAATGGCTGGGAATAGGTGAACGTCAGAGGGGGCGAGGTCAGGAGAGTAGAGAGGTTGGGGGTGGATTGCATAGCCATACGCCCGTGCTTCTGATCTGGCGGCATGCGAGTTGTGGACCGGAACGTTGTCCTACAGGAGGAGGGTACCTTTTCTGCTCTTTCCCCGTCTCTTGATTTTGATAGCTTCCCTTAATTTCCTTAAAAGTGAAGCATAATAAGCCCCTGTAATTGGGGTACACCTTGCCAGGAAATCTGTCATCACTACTCCGTCCTGGTACCAGAAGACTGTGGGCATGATTTTGCCTGCGGAGGGCTGCACCCTTGCATTCTTTGGAGGTGGTGAGTCCAAGTGCTTCCATTGCATTGACTCGGCTTTGGTCTCTGGATCATAGTGATGGACCCAGATCTTTTCCTGTGTAATCAGTCTTTTGAAAATTTTTCACATCTTCTTGGCACATCTCCAAATTCATCATCGAGCACTCGACGCGTTTTCGCTTCTGGAATGGTGTGAGCAACCTGGGAATCCATCTCGAAGACACCTAATGCATATGCAAATGGTTATGAATGATAGTTTCCACAGACCCTGTACTAATCTGGACCTCTTGGGCTATTTGTCGAATAGTAATGCGCCGTTCTTCTAAAATGGCAGCCTCAACTTGACGGACAGATGCCGCATCAATGGCAAAAGGAGGGCGACGAGGTCTGGGAACTGTTTCCACAGACTTCGGGCCATGTTTGAATTCACGATGCCAGCGTTTTACAAGATCATATGATGGGGCATTATCACCATAAGTTTCTTTCATTTCATCAAAAATCTCCTGTGGTGTTCTTCTTTTCAAATACAAAAACCGGATCACTGCTCGACATTCAATAGGCTTAATTTCACACCTGACTCAGTTCAAACACCTGTAAAATAGAAACAACAATTAGTTCAGAGCTGTAATTTGCCCTATAACCTGTAGAGATATAAATCATTGCACATGCAAAATTTAAGCTAGATCAAACAACTGGAAGTGAGTCAGGGGCATTACTTATTGCACGCCCGTCGTATATCTATCTATATATTTATCTATATCTAGCAACCTCTCTCTTTATATATATATATATATATATATATATATATATATATATATATATATATATATAGTTGCATATATGCACATATACATATATGTGCATATACATATATCTATTCATACATATACATGCCTATATATGCATATATATATATATATATATATATATATATATATATACATAGATATTTCAAGTGAGAGAAAGAAAGAGAGAAAGAGAGAAAGAGAAATAGAGAGAGCGGTGAGTGTGTGTGGTTACGTGTTTTGTAAGCGAACGACTTATAAAAATAAACTGTTAATAATCCGTTGCTAGAAGCAAGACTACACACACACACACACACACACACACACACACACACACACATATATATATATATATATATATATATATATATATATATATATATATATATATATATACAGTGGCGGCAAAAAGAATGTGCGCACTTGTAAGTTTTTCAAAAACTGCAACTTTAAGCTGCATTTTATGTAACTGTTTAAGCAACGTATTCCTCATTTGATTCGCCTTTTAATCCTCTATAATTTTACCTGTTCATATTTAACTTTTAATTGAAATATTCTAGTGTGCACGTCAATTTAAAAAAAAAACTTCAACTTGAGGCGTCAAAAAGAAAGTTCGCAACAACAAATTCACTTTAAACCAGCTTAAATTATCGCCCCTAAATCAGTTTAAAATATCCACCAACAGGCAACAAAGAATCTCTAATAGTAATTGTTGTTGTTCCAGGTTAAAACGTAACATTTCGTTCATATGCCACGACTTTCTCTTAGTGATAATCAGGAGCTCATTAATCTCCACCACTCTGCTTTATCCAATCGAAAAATAATAATGGTTGCATAATAAGCAGACAATATACCAGCTCTTACTACATTGAGCACTCTTTAATAATCATGCAAACTTTATTTAATTTACATCTAGGAAACTAATCCATACAACCATTATATATGTGTGTGTATATATATATATATATATATATATATATATATACATATCCACACACACAGAAGAATATATATATATATATATATATATATATATATATATATATATATATATATATATATAAAGCGAGAGAGATGGATGGAATTATAAACAGGTTACAAATATATTTACTTTGCATGTATCTTATAAATATATGTGGGTGTGTGCGTGTGTGTGCATATATATATGTATATAGATATGTATATGCATAAATAGGCACTCATATATATATTATATATATATATATATAATATATATATATTATATATATATACATATATATATATAAATGTTTTCGCGGGTAAGTTTACTTAACAAAGCATTTATTTAGGCAGTGGGGCTGGGGAAATGGAAAAAGTATTGTACTAAGACTATAATATAGAAAACAAAACAATGGTTTTATAAGAGCCTTACTTATATTTTATCCTGATGAATACTTCGGGTACAGCTTAACTCTTCGCTTTTCGTTTTTATAGTATTACGTCTATATAATTTTAACCGTGAGTCACGCAACAGATTCTAACATTACACCGGGTTTACTTTCCCCGGAGGGAATTATCGTATGAAGTTGTTTATTTATTGGTTGTTTAGGATTTGAATTGTTTCAACGTGAGAAAATAGGCCCATTTCTGATCGTACACATGACGACAAAACGTTTAATACAGTTCGGCTCCACTAAAGTATTAGTTAATACCTTATATATATATATATATATATATATATATATATATATATATATATATATATATATATAGGGGGGTTAAAGGAAGGGAATAACATCTATTTCATGCTGAGCTACACAAACTGATTAGGAGTTCATACAGAAATCGATAAAGAAAGAAAATGTCGATATAAAACTATATACTATTATTTATATATATATATATATATATATATATATATATATATATATATATATATATATATATATAAACCCCAATGACTCATCTCATGTAACAACCTTCTGTACACAAACTACAAAATATTAACACGCTCTTATTTTTCGGAATTTCCTTTTTATTGAGCACTCTGCTGGATTTCTTTTGCAAAAAAAAAAATAATCATATATGTATATATATATATATATATATATATATATATATATATATATATATATATATATGTATGCATGTATATATATATATATATTAGAGAGACAGAGAGAGAGACAGAGAGAAAGAGAGAGACAGAGAGAGATTTTTGAGATCAAGTTAATTTCCGCAAACAACAAAAATGTTTTGTTTCGCTCCTAATGCAACTATCGTTAGATGTCGCATCCCTATTATGTTACCTAGCATCTTCTCTCCTCTTCTTTAGATAGGCATTAGGCTTCGAAATACCATGGTATAAAGAGTTCTTACTTACCCTACACTCCTAATCGATGATAACGCTTATTGAACAACTTTATATATATATATATATATATATATATATATATATATATATATATATATATATATTAGTATATGGTTTTATTTCGTCATTTTCATTTCTGTATTAATTTCTGTTTATATATATATATATATATATATATATAGGGGGGTGCTGTATGTGTATTTGTCCATACAGCAGAATTATTGGGAACATTGTTTATTCTCGTATTTCTCAAGAAAATTCAATATATTTTGTATAACATTTACACTCAACACTTGAACAGATATAATCTGGCTAAGACAAAAGTAAATAAAGATAAGCTTTGTTGACAAATATTTACTAAGGAAAAATCAAATTACCCATATTCAAACATGTACTAATATTTAGTTGTATCTCCTATATTCTGCCGTACAATCCTCAAACCTGTTTCATAACTGCCTACTAGCTTCTTACAAACTGGTATTTTTAACCATTCTTTTGCATAAAATATTTTCAGTTCTTTCATATTTTTGGGATGTCTTGCACGCACCTTTATCTTCAAAGTTTTCCCCATATTTTCGATGGAAGTTAGATCGGATGATTGGTTAGGTTACTGTAGAACATTAATTTCATTATCCTTAAACCATTTCATAGTTATTTAGCCTTGGACATCGGATCATTGTTTTACTGGAAAGTACAGTCACGGCGTAATCCTTATTCTGCTTCTCCCATTAACAGATGTGTTGACAAAATATTCGTGTATTTTGCTGCATAATTTTCCCTTTTGTGATTTCCATACCTCTAACTCTATTTGCAGCAAATCATTACACGGCTGCCTCCACATTTTACAGTGGGAATGGTTTTAGATGGTGTAAATTCTGTGCTCTTTTTATTCGATGCAAAGGGACGAATGTTTCTCCCGTAAAACTTTTTGTTTTATCTGATCAAATGCCTCTGTTCCAAAAGTCATCTCATTCACACTGATATTTATAAACAAATTTCAAGCGATCTGTTACGTGTCTAGGACTCAACAATGTAGTAGGTCTTGGTTATCTCGAATACAGGCTTGAATAATTCAATGATCTCTTGATTATGGCTGTACTTACTTCAGTATCTATTTCCTGCAAACTTATCTGAATTTCTGAATTTGTGAACAAGTCAGTAATTGTACTTTCTTCATGTCTGAGCAATGGAACGAGCAGTAATACCATTCAATTTAAGTGGCTGCCCATTTCTTAGAAGATTTTTAGTATTACAACCCGTTGTTTTCCACTTTCTCACGACAGCACCAACCGTACTCACCGCCAAATGTAGTTCTGAAGCTATTTTCCTATAAATCCTTCCATCTTTATGCTCCCATGGTTTCCTGGCGCATATTATTAGTTAATTCCTTTTTAACCATTTTAAAGCAGTAATGAAAAAAGCAACCTGTGCAGTGTTGTAGAGCTATTATCAACTGATCTGTAAGGAGTCGGAACCCTGGGGTGCCTTCTGATTGATTGACATATTCTAGCAAGATGAAATGATTACTTAAAAATAAAATTTCTGATTGGTTGAAATATTGTAGCAAGGTGAAACGACTGCTTAAAAATGAAATTTGACATCTATATATATATATATATATATATATATATATATATATATATATATATATATATATATATATATATATACAGAACAGAAATCAAGGCTGCAAATTAAAATTTACAATTAAATTTATTGTTCGACAGAATACTCCAAAACCATTTGCAAGAAATCCGTATTCTGCGGAGTTTCAAAGAATGCTATTCTTTTCTTCCGAGGAAAGTAAGATATTAGCAAATTATTATTATGACTTAGCTAAGAAATATGTTTATGTTGCTGAAAACATGTGAAAATGGAGAAAAATTGGAAAAAAAACCCAAACCGGGTATAGAATGGCCAGAGTGTATGAGGACTCACTCGATGATAAATCCAAGAAGCGAAGAGGTTTTTTGTTTTAAGCAAATAGTCACAAGTTTAACGTCAGCCGAAAAGTCCTCGTAAATTGTAGAGAGGAAAATCCTATTTAGAAAAGTAAAAAAAGTAGCTTAAAGGAATATAAAAATCCGCTTGTAGTTGCCGAGAATGCCTTAAAATCGAAAGGTTAGATTTCAGTCACTTAAATGTAACCAACTTCTCTGCTTTCATAGTTTATTATTATTATTATTATTATTATTATTATTATTATTATTATTATTATTATAATAATAATAATAATAATAATAATAATAATATAAATAGATAACCTGTTCTAGTATTAATTTGTATTAATTTATTTATTGCAAACTATTATTCTCTTCTTTATTAGTTGTTGTTTCACGACGTTTCGGCCAACTATTCCTCTGACCTTTGTCAGGTGGTAACCGCGATGGATAGGGACTTCGAATCTCCTAACTGCATTCTCGGCAATCATTGCCATCCGTAGTCGTTGTCGTCTCACCACGTTTATGGCCAAGTAAGCCTGTGGCCGGCTTTGGGTAGGATTGAAACTGCTATCTTCAGACAATTCTCATCTGGAACCGTAGAGATTCAACGTCTCTATCAACTTTTCCAATTAAAGAAAAATATATATATACTGTTCTAGTATTGATAAAATTAATTTATGAAAAAAGACAGGGCTGTGGCAATTTTATGCTTAGTACGCAAATTAAAATCAAAATATAATGATATTGAATATAATGCATAAAATTCGCACATCGTTTACAATCCATCAATCAAACTGAAACTTCGAATGTATTTATTGATAAATACTTAATGACTATTGTTAATATTTCACGACAATTAAAGACTTCTGATTTTTTACCAAGACCATCTAGGTCATTTTTTATGTCCTAAGCATGAACTGAATTAAATTAAATATAGTCTATATTTGGATGTCATCCACTTACAGCTGTGACTCAAAATTCATAATCATTGCACGAGATTTTTTATCCTTCGCCTCAAGATCATCAGAGAATAGACTGTTCCTGTAATGATCCTGTTCTAGTAAATTTTGCGGTGGGAGTTTAGTTCTGTGCAGTTCTAGGAGATCCACCCTTCAAAGGATTTGTTATCTGTCTTTTAGAATGGGTTAATCTATTGCTAATCGCGTGAGGCGCCCTCTCCAGGGAATACTGACGGAACTGCCCAGGTACTTTTTGCAGGTTAGAGAACTCCTCATCGAGAGCGCTGACTTCTCAATCTCACTTTCTTGCTATGGAAGAGAAATAAACAAACATAATGATCGGTTAATTAGTTTAGGAGTCGGTACTCTACAAAAGCTTATATAATGTACGAAGCTTCAGACAAATACTTATGTTTATACTACACTTTTAGTCGTAAAAACCGCTTAAAGTTAATCACCGGAACACAAACGATTTTAATATCTTTTTTTTTCAATTTTTTTTTTTTATGATTTAGTTAAAACTGGGACTGGTGTATCCTACCGAATAAAAGATATTCAACCCCGATCTCATACGTTCCAATAAATAGATTTTTTTAAAGATCCTCATATCCATTAATGTGCAATAGTTTTACATCTCTTATTGAAGATTAAAATCAAAACATAATAGTTCTAAACCCCTTGTTTAGAATACGTATTCCGATTTCGATCGCAATCTATTACGTGATTTTGATTTCAGAAACGTCTAAAATAAAATGCTTAAGCCTGAGAGACCGTTAGAAGTAACTCGAATCCAAGGAATGTTGATGTCGAATTAATATGAATAAGATTTAAGGGAAATTTGATATATTTTAATTTGCAAATAAGTGCTTGCACCCATATTGAATAACTTTTAACGAAAACAAATTTTGAAAAAGAATTATTGACTGTGTTTCTCCTACTTATTCTTACTTATACTTATATTTACTTATTCTGATATTTTTTTCATAAAGTAGAATTATTTGAATGTGCTAAAATGCGGCCAGTCCTTTCATGCTTTTCTTTTTTTTAATATAATTAAATTATATATAGCCCGTAATGCCGACCATTTTGCTCAAGAGCTCCGTTTCAAAATTCAAAATGATCAGTTTATTAGTTTAATAGTTTATATATATATATATATATATATATATATATATATATATATATACCTATAGACACTAATGTTCCGTCCTTTCGAGAATCTTCGGTGCAGAGTGTCACGATTCACACCGGCCGAGAGATTCGAATATCGGCAACGAAACCATTTCTGATTCCATTAGCAATGATCAAAACCATTTGTCCACCGTTAACTGCGAGAACTATTGTTGAAATGTAAACGTTTATTTCTTAAATGTTTTTTAGGTCTGTCATAGTGATATAATCATTATATGTTAATCTTTTTTTCTTCTTTTTTTTAACATAGGCATAACAACTTATCAAAGCCCAGAGGCCACTCAATGATAAGGGTTAAGTGTGTACAGTAGTCAATTGGACAATATAGTAATCGTTAGTGATGGAAATTCTGTAAAATTGTTAATTTCATTGGAACTGCTCATCAAGAACTTGTTTACGTTGGAATGAAGACAATTAGATTGTAGTTAGCTGGAAAGCAGGAAAACAGAAGACAGTTCCACAGGTGTGCACTTCTAAGAAAGAAGCTTTGCTCATGGAATCTACGTTTAGGCTTAGGCACAGATGAAGAGTGGGGAAATTATTGATAGTGTTTCAGCTAGACGAAGGTTATCTTGTGAAAGTTTGGCGAGGAGGGACTATAGATTGAAGCTCAGTCGAGCACTTACAATGAAAATAACGATAAAGCAGATACAAACTCGGAACATCTCTTCTGTGAGATAGAGGTTGCCGAGAAGAGAAAAGGACATCTTCTACGAGGATACAAAGTCTATTTTGAACTCTATTAAGGCAGGGCAGGTCCTTTCTAGCAGCTCTTGCCCAGATATGGCAAAAGTTCTCCATCCTTGGACGTACCTGGCCCTTATATAGATAAAGAATTTTATCAGCAGTGATGTATCTACTGGATCGTTAGAAGGATCCCATAATTTTTCCAGCGGCCTTGGCAACAGATTTGATGTACGTGTTCCATCTCAGATCAGGAGTAAAGGTCAAACCCAGAAGCTTGTCAAAACATGAGGCCTTCCCAGGAAAAGAGCGATTCATTTCAATTAAGGCCAGTTGGGGATCAGAACGTTGATGATGTAAAGATATAAGCTTGGTTTTAGATGTATTAAATGTAACCAGCCACTCTTTTGCTGGATTGACCGCCTTATTCAACTGTAAGGTGCTCTACGATGAGAAAACCATTCCTAAATGTTGAAAAAATCAAAATTTTTATTGTATTGTCAAGAATATATATTCGAAAATTCGTAATTATTCGTCATTTAGTTTAGCGTGTATAGAATCATATATATATATATATATATATATATATATATATATATATATATATATATATACTAAGATGGCTACCAAAACAAACGCACGATATTGATTTTTCTATGAATTATTTTCCTTCTTGCAGCATTATATTGTCATGCATTTTTTCTATTAAAGCAAACATTTTATATTTTTCTGAAGAGTATATGCATGAAAAATACCATATTTACATAATAAAAACAGTTTGTTACTACATAACGAAACGAATCGCTAAAATTGTGTACCGAAATTAAAACATGCTGGAGGAGATGTTTTGTATGAAAAATAAATAGTTGGATTCTGCAATGTAATATATAAAAGATTCATTATAAAAAGTTACGTTTACGCGATTTTTTTTATAATCCATTACGACTGGTAAATACAAAGAGTGTACGTTTCAAGTAAATGATAACCCTACACACGCACACAAACCTATCATATATATATATATATATATATATATATATATATATATATATATATATATATGTATATATATATATATATATGATTATTTCATTTAATCACATAAATTCATATAGGAAGATATACTTTTACGCGTGAATTTTCAGTATTTACTTCAACAGTGCTCAAAACATATGTAGAGCTAATTAGAAAGTTAACGTTCGCCGATAGTCGAATGGAAAACAGTGAAACAAGCAAGTACATGTAGGAACCTTGACGATCCATGTAGATTATGCCTAAATGAAAAAGTTGCTCTCCTATTGTTTATAGAAGCCTACCATCTATTAAACTGTAAGAGAGAAATAGCAAACAACTGTGTGTACAGGATAAACTTTACTCTACGATAGCGACACAAAATAAATTTTTAAATTGACAATATCAATAGAAAATAAATAAATAAAATAATATAAAATAAACATATATATGCATAAATTATATATATATATATATATATATATATATATATATATATATATATATATATATTAACATAATATCCGAAATATAGACTAAAGTACAAAATGCCATATAACTACACCTTGCCTGAACCACGTTGACACAACGGTTTCCGTTGAATTACCTGTTAAGCAACGTTGAGCCTAGTCAATACTAAATGGATGACTATTTGGGCCTTTCACGTGCTGTATGTGCTCTCCGCTTATTTCGGCACTGTTTCCAGTCGTCCTAGTCGTCTCCTTGCCACTGGGCCCAAACAGTGTCGATTCAGGAGAGGTGTGGTTAAAGATTGTGCGACCCTTGCCTCACAATTACACGAGCAACTGCTCCTGCAGGGATATCCTTTGTCTTTCAAGACTGAACGGAGGCATAGAGAAGCTGAAAATAAGTCAGTTTATTACAACACAGGGATATCTACCCTTCATATAAACATACAGAGAGGTTTACTCTGCTTTTGTCTTGTAAGTGTCTGCTCATTGGCTGATTAGGATGGATGCGCTGGATCCTAGGAAGCTGAATGGCTAACTAGAAAATTCAGTAGCATATACGTATATATAAACGCGCAATAATCACAACTTTTCGCGTAAGCCTGACGGATTCTCACGAGATTGCAACGCTGAATATTCTGTGAAGCTTAATTGGTTCAGATATTTTCAGAGCTTATCCTATATATATATATATTTTTTTTAAATTCAATTTTCACCCCAAACAAGGCACAGTGCCACTTTGAAGCAGGGGGCTACTATTAGGGAATTAATTAGCGGGGTCATTATGAAGGGAGAAGAGTAGAAAGATGTTTGTTAACATTACACTTGAACTTCTGCATATCATTGCAGTTGGGAAAGCAGAATCCCGGAAGGGAGTTCCAAAGACCCGCAGTTCTGGGGAAGAAACTATTGGAGTAAAAGGCTTTCTTGCACCGAGGGATCTCTACTGTAAAGGGATGAGACTTAGTAGCTTGTCGGGTTTGTCGGGGGTAGTTACGTCGGGGAGGTACAAGTGTTTGCAGTTCGTCAGAGCATTCACCATTAAAGTATTTGTAGAACAGGCAGAGGGATGCAACATCTTGTCGATGGGACAGAGGTTGAAGCCTAGATGACAGATCACATATATATATATATATATATATATATATATATATATATATATATATATAGTGTGTGTGTGTGTGTGTGTGATTCACTTTGATACAGAACGTAAAACTGTAGACAAATTAAAAGTCATTCAGATTTTTGTTTGAGGTAAACTCTGGCTTTGATGTAATGGAAACATTAACTCGTGGAATGCAGTCTGATTGGTAAGAATTGGAAGAATCTGATTGATTGACACTTTGACGAAACACCGCGTGTATAAAACACTCGGAAAAGAAAATAAAGTGTGATTTGACATGTTTACAATCTGAATATTGGAAGAGAAGCTGCAAATAACTTTAATATATTTCCATTACGGCATTTTGATTTTAATCAAGTTAAATCACATTTTATTTCCTTTTGACGGATTTATCGTTATTTCTTCTGATGAGTTAAGAGTATAACAGATTCACTGATTGATATAATAATTAAGTGATTTTGCGCTATGAGACAGATACTGTCAAGAATTGTAAATGTCAACTGAATTAAAGGAATAAATTATAAAATAGTCAATAGTATCAGTTTTGGAATATAGTTTTTTATCATTTATTCACGACATTGCTCTGTAATTACATTGATCTTCTTTAATAAGGATTGGTATATACTATAAGAAAATATATTTCTACACACACACACACATACACACACACACACACACACACACACATATATATATATATATATATATATATATATATATATATATATATATATATATAATTGCTGTGTCTGTGTGTTTGCTGTTTGTGCCCGAAGCGGGCGCAGTCGATCTTGTGATTCTGGTCACTGGGAGCTTTTTATGCAATACGTAATGTTGCGATAGCATTTGGTGAGGAGGGCGATAAAAGTTATTGGATTGAGGGGGATGAACCTTTACAGAATAGAAAAAGGGGTCAGTTGGGTTCATTCGTAGTGAGGTGGAGGGACACCTAGCTTCCTACTCACTCTCTACGCGTGTTGAGATTGATTAAGAGTGCAATAATAACTGGTGCCCCGGTTTCGCCTTTTATTTCAATGTATTGTAGTTTTTTTTTTTTGTTTTCTTTTTTTTTTGTGTTCGCAGTGCCCATTTTCTAGCCGGGAGCACTTGAAGTTTTTTGAAGGGCTTTGAGAGAAGTGGATGGGGCAGAGAATGAGAGAATAAGAAAAGGTTGGCGTTTTAAGGAGATTACGAAATTTTTCAATGAATGAGAAAAATAGCGAAAGGGAAAGATAATTGAAAGAAATAAGGGAGAAATAGAGATAGGAAGAAAGAGACAGTTGGCGTTACTGAAAAAGAATAATATTCAGAAAGAGAAAGATAGATGGTGAGAAAAGAGAGAGGGATAAAGAGAGAGCGAGAGAGAGAGAGAGAGACTCCAAACTTTTAAGAAGAATAACAAAGAGCCAGAGGAAAAAAGTGGGATAGATGGAAAAAGGAAGTGAGGAACGAGGCATTCAGCAAGAGAGAAAATTACTGGAGAGACAAAGAGAAATTGGCAGAGAGTATGAAAAAGCGAGACAAGGAGGGAATACTACTTTATTCACTACACTGCGGGTCGTAGTAGACAATATAGTATAAATTTTAAGAATCTTAATCCTGATTTACTAGAAGTAATCTAATATCAAATCATACCACTTATTTCTAGGGCTAAAACAACAGAATATTCTTTTCGTTGTTTTGACTTTATAAAATATATATCCAACACAGTTAGACACAGTTATTCCACCGAGAACCATATCAATCTATATAGATATATACATGACACCATCATCTATGGCAACACATCAAAGGCAGTAAATGACAAAGTTTTCTCTGATTGTCTCTCCTCTGATCTTGAGTGCGTGGGATGATGGGGGAAGAGGTTGATTGTTACTTATAATGCATCTAAAATCAATCTTCTACCTTTACATCATTAACACTCTGATCCCCATCAATAGTTGAGCTATAAATATTTTACCGTCATGTGTAATAGATGAAACGAAAAACAGACCACTAAATATATATATATATATATATATATATATATATATATATATATATATATATATATATAGTAGCGTCCAAATCTTAGGGACAAAAATTTTAAACCTAATATTTGTTAGAAATAACAACTGTGAAAAGCTGCAATTTTGACAACTGATATTCCTTATCATCCATAATAACATACTAAAATTTGAATCATTTGCAACGCAGAGAAAAAGAATTATAAGAATTATTTTTTTTATTTTCAAAATAGGAACGTCCAAAATAAGGGACAAGGCGTAAACAGCCAAAAAACAATACCAATACATGTACACTCAATATTTAGAAAATGAACCCTTGTTTTCAATGACAGCTGCATACCTTCGACTACAAGAACGAATCAGTTCTTGACAATACTCGATACTAATTTTAGGCCATTATTCTTGAAGCTTCGCCCACAAATCCTCCTTGTTTGTGGGATTTCTTTTCATAACTTTCACTCCTAAGGTCTTCCAAAGATTGTCTATTGGATTTAAGTCAGGACTTTGCGGTGGCCAATCTATAATTTAGAAATCTTGCTCGCTAAGGTAACTCATTACCACCTTTGCCTTGTGACACGGGGCATTATCTTGCATAAAGCTAGCCATATCGAAATCTGAATTCCGTATGATTGGCACAACATGATGTTGAACAATGTTTTCATAGATCTGCGCGTTTATAGGAGTTTGTAACCGGATAAGAGGCGTAGTGCCTTGGCTAGAAAACATTCCAAATACCATGCCGCTTCCGCCCCCAAACTTGACAGTTTTCTTAGTACACTTTGCACTTAGCCATTCACCAATACGTCTCTTTACATTGTTTTTCCCCATTCATTTCCAAATAAATTAAACTTTCACTGAAAAATAATATTGCCCAATTTGCATATGTCCAAATTACATACCTTCTTGCAAACTCTAATCTTTTCCTCTTATTCTTCGAACTAACAAGTGGCTTCTTCCCTGGGGTTCGATTAAACAGCCCTATTTTTTGCAGTCCTCTAGAAACAATCTGTCTTGACACATTAACACATGAGGTACTATTTATAAGCCTTTTTCATTTCTGTGCAAGACTTAAAACGGTCCTTTAATGACATACGCTGCATTATTCGATCTTCTCTTGCCAAAATTTGCCGGGGTCAGTCGGTTTTAAAAGCACTAACTATTTTGTCAGTATCCTTGTAGTTTTTCACAACCCTGCCTACAACACTCTTGGAACGTTTAACTTTATCTGAAATCTGTCTAATGGTGTACTTTTCCTTATGTAACTTCACGATAGCTGGTCTCATAGAGGCATCAAGTTTTTGGCGTTTTGCCACGGTGCCGGCTGCTGCAACATTTACAAATGACTAGGTAAGTCTTATTCTTTAGAGAAAATCAAAAAATTTGAATATAGCATACTGCTAACATTGTTTTTTCTCAATTTTATACCTTATTTTCGAAGTTACTATTTTGAAAATAAATAAATAATTGTTATAATTCTTTTTCTATCTTTTGACAAATGATTCAAATTTTTAGTATGCTATTATGGATGATAACGATTACGAATTGCGAATATATATATATATATATATATATATATATATATATATATATATATAGTAATGTAGTAAGTTATAAAATATATATGGCGATTAAGCTACACTGAATATTCGGCGTTTCATCCACTCTAGGACTCCTCAGGCTTATGCGCGTATTCTGAGGTTGTTTATCGTTTTTATATGCTCCTCCGCTATTGAGATTTTAGTTAGCCAATCAGCTTCCTTGTATCCAGTATATATCAGCCAATGGGCATGCATTTTATCGGACAAAGGATCTGTTTTAAAACTAGGTGAGGGTTTTTTTATTGCTAGTTTATATATAAATATATATATATATGTGTACATACATATATGCACATATATATACATATATATATATATATACATACATATATGTGTGATCGTTTATGTATATTCATGTTTATTTAATTTATTTATTTGTTTATTTTCTATTGTTTTTGTTAGTTTTAAAACTATTTTGTATCGCTATCCTAGAGTAAATTTTATTTTGTGAACACAGTTATTTGCTATTTCTCTTCTACTGTTTAATAGATGTTGGGGTTCTTTAAAGAACAGGCTAGCAAATTTTTCATGAAGGCATAATCTTCATGTGTCGTCTAGATGCCTACACGTGGTAGCTTGTCTTATTATTTTCCATTCGAATACCGGCGAATGTCCAAGTAAATTAAGTAGTTATATATATATATATATATATATATATATATATATATATATATATATATATATATATATATATATATATATATATGTTCTTGAAAAAAAAAGAATGCTCAGTGTATTAAACGAAAAGATCCTATTCGTGGGCTGAAAAACTGTTGAAACCCAATTTGTGCAAGTTATAATTTGATAAACAATTTTATCCCGATATGCTTGAAAAACTTTACGAAAATGCGTAGATACTTGTCTATCTATCCCTATTAAAGTGATATCTTAAAAACATACTGTGTAAGCAAAAACAAGACTTCAAAACAAGGTGTTGGTGGCAACAAAAAATGTATTTCAATTTACGTTACAATTGTTTCCATGTCCAGTTCGACAATTTAAAGCATTATGTCGTTTGAAAATTTTCAAACCCAGCATTCCTTCAGACTTTATGAATAAGCACACTTTTGGCAATAGATTATTTTTTGAAGAAAAGGAAGGAAGGGGAAACACCTAGCTAGAAAAGCGTGCGACAAACATCTACCTTTGTTGTGGTTTTTGGCTTAAAATTCATTTATATATGAAAATTTATTGAATTTCACGAGCTCAGTATAATTACATATAAGTCTCTCTCTCTCTCTCTCTCTCTCTCTCTCTCTCTCTTATATATATATATATATATATATAAAATAAAAAAAATAAAAAATAAAAATAATTGTTAGCGGTGGATGTATGTGAGTACGTGTGTGAGTGTGTAGGTGGGTATGTATATATGTATATATGTATGCTCCTACATATATATCTATGTATGTACGTGTGTGTATGTGTGTGTGCCTGCGTACGTGTGCGTGTGCATGTGTACATGTACATGAATGTATATGTATGCGTATGTGATTGTGTGTGAGTGTATGCTATACATGGGGAAAGAAAGTCTTTAAAAAGAACACTAAAAACACATAAAAACCTTCACCATATGGACTAAAAAACACTCTTTGAAACTAACTTTGACCGGACACTGTGAACACTTACAGTTGGAGACAGAATGTCTGAACACTGAACCCACGCATCACTCTGAAAAACATATTTAATATCAGCGGAGGTAATTCTACAAACTCCCATTTTAAAGAAAAACTTTTTACGAAAATATCTGAAGAGAGCACACCCTAAGTTCGAAACGCGTTATAAAAATATTTTAAAATAAAAATATGATGAAAACCTTTAAAAAAACCCACAATTGTTGATGGCGACACTCTTTTAAATATATATATACATATATATATATATATAATTATGAACATTTGGAGTTACATCCCTTAAATTACAAAAATTATGAAAATTTTTTAATATAAAAATAAAACAGAATACTGTTTGAAATCAACTTATCAAATGTTACCGGGACATATATTTGTGTGGTTTCAGACAATGTATTGTTTTATTGCATTTTTCAAGTCATTATCAAGACTTCAAATATTTAGGTGTGAATTCACGGCCAATTGTTCTCAATTTGCACTCGACATAATTTGTTTTTTAGAGCGAATAAACGTTTTAGGTAGAGTAAAAACCATTCCAAACTGCGCGGAGTAGAAGAGTAACTTATCTTGCCTTTGATAACAGTTAGAGTAGAGCCCCGGAATACGGTTGCCTTAGGATACGTTTTTCAAGTTATTATGTGGAATATGGTATTTTTCCGATTCTTAGTTACGGTATTTTCCCCGCCTGATGGTGTAATTTATAATCTTATTTGATTATATACAAGTGTATTTTATAATGTACTTTATTTTGTTACTAATTTTAATGCCATACCCCGGGGTTCTATTGTATTTGTTATATATTTGTTTTTTTTTCCTATTTTTTCGCACCACTGTGTATTGTAAAACAATCCCTTAAATTTGCTAATGCATCGTTTATCAAGGCAAAATCTATTCGAGCATAAAGCATAATTACTTATATGGATTTTCATATGAATTTTTGTTCTTATTTCGGGGCTGATGTTTGAAATAGTTGGTTACCTATAAAGTTTTTGCCGTTTTTTTGTGTGTGTTTTGAAAATGTATTTGTTATATTTTATTTTTCGAGCCAAAATCTAATAATATCTACCGAAAAAATACTGTGCATCTTGTTGAACGTTGGGAAAAAAATTGTAAACACTAATGGAAAATACATCACTGATTTAATAATTATAAATTCTTATTTTACTTTAAAAAATGTAGATTTAAAAATCGGCAAGAACTTTATTGCCAACCTAATAGAATTTCCATTCGTCTGTCACATACGTCTGCGTTATTAGGGCGTGCTTTCTCTCTAGTATACATGAACAACGCAGCCGCCGTTAAAAACCGCACGACACCTTTTCCAAAAAAAAACGATGGGGGTGAAAGTAATAAAGGAGATACTTCCGTTTTTTTTTTTTGTTTTTTTTTATGAGGCGAAGGTTAAAAAGAAAATAGAAACATCTTCTCATCACTTACTCCCTACTGATTCGACGGCTTTTTATCCGATTGAGTTTTGATTTTTTAGTCCAATTCCCGTAATATTTCCGCCTTTTAGTGAAATTCTCTCTACGAGGTGCGGGCTCTAGAGTGATTAGCCCGTATGCTACTACTACTACTACTAATACTACTACTAATAGTAATAATAATAATAATGGAAGCAATTGGAATCAGAGAAATGGCTGCAAAAATACAACGACTAACGATAATGGAAACGGCTGAAATATTAAGGAAACCCCTTGAATGCGGAGAATAATACAAATATAACGAAGAAGTGTTACAGGAAATGCAGAACACTGAAGCTGCATATCTACAAGATCTACACTCCCATCACGCATGCCCCCTATTGCCTCATCATCGCCCCCCCCCCAAAAAAAGAAGTGTGATATCAAAGGGCCGATAAGGATCAAGTAGGATGGAAATACCGAGGAGAGAGCGCTGACCAGACCTCCATTGGCAAGTGCGAGGAGAACTGGGACATTTGGAAGGCTTAGTGCTACTCAAATTCCACTATAGACCAATGGCCGCTGCCAGTGGCTGTTGCGATGACGCAAACTTATTTGCAAATGCTATCAAAGTAGGTGGAGAAAGTTGGATGTCTGGGAGGACTTGTTGTCCCTCAGCGTCTAGAGAACACCACTGGTTTCCAATAAGATCTTTGATGACCTGTGTGAAAGCTCCATGTGAATCAATAATAATAACATTAACAATATTACAGTTAAAATACTATAGTTATATTACAACATTTATATAATATAGACTTAATAATAGAAATATATTATTCTAATATTTGAAATAATACAGTTATTAAAACAACAGTACAGTTATATTAATGCAATACTAATTCATCTATGATAATGCAGTAATAATGCAGTTATAATATAATCACCTCAATAATAATAATAATAATAATAATAATAATAATAACTCGCTGGCTACCCGACGTTGCCTGTTGGTACAATATGCTAAAACATGGTATTTTATTTTTATGCAGATTGCGTATGTAGAACGATAAAGTCAATCATCTATTAAATATTATATATTACAAGGAATAATTTGCCCGGTGTACTAAGTGCAATAAAAAAAATAATAATGATAATATCGTTCATCACATTTCGTCTCTGTTTGTTTACAATATCACTTCGGTTGATATTTGAGCTTGACCCTGGAAATGTCTCTTTTGATTAACTTTTAGTTTTAAAATATGCAAACGAAGAAATGATTTGCGGCGATTTTAAATGGTATTTTCTTTATCGTAAATTGAACTCATTAATAAGTAAAAATTAAATGATGAGGTACACCTGGGATTGAACAGAGAATCATTTGAACTCTAATACAGTACTCTCCCAGTAAGCTATATCTCCAGATTAAATCTGTTTAAATTTAAGAACAAATAATTTGCTGAAATTTTATTATCTCTCTTACCAGTGTAATGTAAAATATTCCCTGTAAAACGTCTTCATTCTATCTCTAAGAGAGAAATGCTAATTTTAAGATAGGATTTTTTTCGATTTTTAATACTTATCAGGTGAATTACTGTACAAAAGATATCTAAGAACACTGCAAGGCATATAAATTAGTTTTGTGTGAAATTTGCAACAGATAGGCTCAGCCGATTCTGAACCTATGGGGGAAGAACTAACCCTCCCCCACGCACACAAAGTGACTTTTATATAACAGTAGAGATAGAGATTCAACTGATCCCCAATTCCAGAATGTTCAAATCTTTCTGCACATACTTTCTCGCGCTTTGTTACGTTTGCTAATTCTATTGAAAGCGCCGAAAAATAAAAAAAATCGCGTAACATTCTTTCTATAATAAATCGCCATAAGCAAAGCATTAATATAAATATATGCCATATTCATAATATAACTAGCATAGACTCCCGGCGTAGCCCGGTCGTAAAATATACTTAAATATGATATTTTGATTGTTGCAGATTTCGTATATATTATTATTAGGACTATGACAACAGAATATTCTCATCATTGTTTTGAATCTCGAGTATATATCCGTTACAGTTATGCACAGTTTATAAAGAGAGAACCACATCACTCTATATAAAAGCGTATAAGCTATCAACGGATACACACTCGAGAGTCAAAACAATGGAAAGAATATACTGTTATCCTAGCCCTAATTATTATAGTCGATTTTCTATTCTGGCTGACGGAACGAGAACATACTACCCACGTGAAGTAAATAATGAATTCCATTCGAAATTCCGTCTAAATTCCCGAGTTCGACAGAAACATTCCTGAATTCGAGAAGACACGTGAAGAAATTTGGAGGTTACCTGGCCCGAAACGTTGTGAAAATGGAACTCAAGATGAGAACAGTAGTCCGAAGAATCCAAATAATACGAATACGCATTACTCTGCTAAAAACGATTCAGAAATGTGATATATTAGTATGTTTATTGTGTTATTATAATACTTTATTTATTAATGATAACTGAATATCTTTCTGTCTAAAACCGAAACTGTTTTACAACTTCCATTAATAGAATTCTGTACTTTTATTACTAATAGAGATTTTGCATTAATCTAAACCGGAATATTGACGATTTACTATTAATACTAACTAGTGAGATCTGTGGAAATTTCACAGCGGCATCTGTCATATGTAATTTTGCTGCTAGGCATTCTGTGGACGTATCATTCTAGCCCTTTTGTTAAAACTGAACGTATTATTCTAGCCTTTTTGTTAAAACTGTAAAAGTATTTATCTAAGTAATCTGATTAATATAGTGTCAGAATATATTTGGTTACTACAGCTTATTTTCTATATTCTGATAGGTGTTAGTGGCATATTTCCATTGTGTAGACGCCTGACGCGAAAGGAAACCTCACGATATCATAATATCATCTTTAGATAGAACAGATACTGCCCTTTGATCCTATCAAGGAGACGAAGAATGTATATTTTAGTTGCACGTGCGTCCCATAAGCGACTTTTTTTTTCTTTTAATTTTGTCTTTTACATTGTGTCTTCGGTGATCGGGAGATCCTATATATTAAAATATAGGATAGGTGATAACATACTATGAACATTAAATTAGCGTATCTATATACTAATTAAATATTCGTAGTATGTTATTTTCTGTCGTCCTTTTTAATAAATAGGATCTCAGATCGAATAATTTATAATTTCGAAACCGTGACACGTAGTACGTTAAAGGTCCTACGACATTAATATTTAGCACGTAGCACGTTAAAGGTCCTACGACATTAATATTTAGATATGATACTAATATTAATAATGGATATTTTGGTACGTGCTTATTTGAAATCGAAACATAACGATGATTTTATTAATTGTAATATCGTCCTAATTATTTGTAATAGGGATTTAGTATTAACTAAGCTCCAACCTCTGTCCCATCGCCGCAATGTTGCATCTCTATGCCTGTTTTACAGATGTTTTAATGGAATATACTCTGATGAAATCATTGCACTTATGCCCCCCCTCAACGTACATATTCCCAACAAACCCACCTAGTAACACAATCTTAGCTCTTTACTGTTGAGGTCCCTGAATGCCAGAAAGCGTTCTAGTCTAAAAGATTTTTCCTTCGAACAGCTAGACTCGGAAATTTCCTTCCTGCTGCCTGCTTCCCTGACTGTACTGATATGCAGAAGTTTAAATGTAACGTAAATCAACATCGTGTAAATCTTTCTAAGGCATGGTCCGAAATAGTAGCCTATTATGTCCAAGTGGAAATATGCCTTTTTTGAATGAACGTGAGTTTAAACAAAAAAAAAAAAGATATTGCGACAGTACTCTACTTTAGGACGTTTGTTAAAATCGAGGTATTTCCGGTACCTTTGTTTTCTTTTCATGCTGCAAAAGATTAAATGAAAATGTCGCTGAGATAACTTCTTCTTTTTTTTCAACCCCCCATCAACCCTCTAAAATGAATTCATTAGTTCTTTTGCTTTTTTTAACACTCCAACCTCGTAACACTTCCGGCTTTTAGAGTGAGTCAACTTTACAAGTTGCGGGTTGCACATTGATCATGCCGGATTGATTCAATTTTATTCTATAAAAAGAAAAAAAACTTTCGTGAAAAGTTATGCTCCGCCAGTGTTTACAATGATCTTTCACTCTATGATAAATAGTAATATTTATCCTGGCATGTGCTATGCTCCAGACATGGCATTAGGCCACTAAATGTAAGTATGTAAAACATATTGCTTCGGGGTCAAAAACAAGCCAACAATAAGTTTTATATTGATAGATTAAAACACAAAAAAACATAAAACAAAAAACAAAAATGCCTCTTTTATTAGAATGATAATGATAAAAACCTTGCTTTTGATGCGAGTTGAAAATCGCGCTTGCGCGAATAGTCGATACGTTTTAAATAGTTAAATAGGTGACGGTATAGCACCTGTTTTCTCGTAGGCACACCGATAAAAGCGTTCGATTTTTAACTTGCGTCATATTTTTTTCTTACAAATGTTTTCTTTTCTTTTCGATTCTGGCTGATGGCACTAAAGTCCCGTTTTTGGGGGTTTTTTTTACGACCGGGCAACGTCGCCGAACCCGCTCTCTTTGTCACAATTTTTTTTACAACCGAGCAACGCCGGGCGCACACCGCTTATTATATATAAAAGAAGTTTATTTAATTAACAGTAGGTTCTCTACAGTGCAATGTAGACTACAATGTATTGTGGACTAATTCACTGCGATGAGTGAAGCTTCCCTCCAGTGCACAGGGATGGATCCCCGACAAGAGCAAGCAATCAATCGATGTGATGTAAAAAGTGGATGATTTCATTGATTTAGATTTCAATGAAAAATATGCGAGTGTGAAACATTTACTCCTGGGGAAACGTTGGGTCTCAGTGCCAGTATTCATTAGATAAATAACACTACTTTGTCTCTTTTTTCTTTTGTGTTTGTTAAAATTGTTGCATTTTTTTCTTATTAAAAGAATATTCTTTATGATTTTATCTTAAAACTAATCGTCAGTTAAATATTCTTCAAGGCAATACAACGAATGATGCGTTTAGAAATTTATTTATTAATGTATTTAAAATTGTATTATTTAGTTGCCCCGGGGGATCTCTATCTCTATCTCTATCTTATCTCTACTATTATATAAAAGTCACTTTATGTGTGTGAGAGAGTTCCTTCTTCATATGTTCAGAAACGGCTGAGCCTATCTTTGCAAATTTTACACAAAGGTAAATTATATGTCTGTATGTATATTTATATATTTTGTTCAGAAATTCATCCGATAAGTATCGAAAATCAAAAAGAACGATCCCAAATATAGTCTTTTTTCTTATAGATAAAAAGAAGAATTTTTACAGGAGCATATGTTATATTACACCAGCAAGGGAGATAATAAAATCTTAGCAAATCATTTCTTATCAAAAAATGCAGAATAATTAACATCTGGAGATGTAGATCAGTGGTAAAGCATTCGACGAGAGGTCGAATGATCCCCTGTTCAAGCCTAGGTGTACATTAAGATTATATTTTATTTTGTTCTTATTAATGAGTTTAATTTACGATAAAAGAAGAAGTACCATTTCTTCGTTTGCATATTTCAAAACTAAGCATTAATTAGAAGTGATATTTCCAGGGCATTCATTTTCAATGTCAAATATCAGCTTACGCGATAGTTTAAACAAATACGGACGGAATTTGATGAACGGCATCATGATTATTATTTTTTTTTTTTTGCGAATTAGTCCACCGAGCAAATTATTTCTCGTAATATATAATCTTCAATAGAGGATTGGTTCTATAATAATACATACGCAATCTGCACATTTTAAAATATCATGTTTAAGCTTATTGTACAACCGGGCAACGCCTGGCGTCCAACTAGTATTATTTAATTTTGGAACAATTAATTTCAACACAGGTTATGTCGTATTTTTTTCTCTTAGAAACATCCGGTTAATTACAATTATTTGCAGATCGGATTATTTTAGAACTGCGTGTGCAATGTGATAACGGACGCACGAAAGATGAAATTCCTTAGAACTTTATGGTATGGATTGTAAACTCGAGAATAGGTACTGTATTTCGAGTTCAATCTTATATTTAATAAACCGGACTTAAGTGTTTTTTCTTACTCCCAACCTGAATCCTCTATCATTAATTTATGAGTTCTTTTGCAATGTTAACACCCCTATCCTGTAACACTTCCGACTTTTAGTGTGATTAAACTGTACCAGATGCGGGTTTTAGAGTAATCAGACCGTATTCTTTCATTTTTAATCCGTAATTAGTGTACACCTTCCGTGAGAAATGCCGGGAAAATATGTGTGCTTTATATTCGTACTAGCGGGGGGGGTACCCGGCGTTGCCCGGGTGATTTTAGGTGTGCGTATGCGGGGATGGGATAAGTAATAACCCTGAAACGATGTAAAAAAATCGGAAAAAACAAATCAAAAAAAAAAAAACAGCGAAAAAAAAAACGCTGTGTGTATAGGGGGGGGAAGTAAGCTAAAGAAAAATAAAGAAACGTTGCCCGCGTGTCTAAAGATGTAAAAGAACAAAAAAAATAGTTTGGGTCGTGAGGCTAGATTGAACCCGGAAGTGAAACTAACTCCAACCACTTAACTGTGTAGGCCAAGAGTAAGAGGAATTGATTATAGTGTTAAAATAAGGGTTATAAAGCGAGTGAAAGAGGTCTGATTGACAGATAGCCACTAAATGAGGTCATCGCGGTAGCGTTACGAGATGACGTAGCAGTATTTCGTTTCCTGTCTAGACATCTCTCTCTCTCTCTCTGTTTGCGTTTGTGTATGTGTGTCTCTCTCTGTCTCTGTCTCTGTCTGTCTGTCTGTCTCTCTCTCTCTCACTTTGTCTTCCTTACTCTAAAGACTGGAAAATGGCGTCTGGCTGTAAAACTTTTGTAAAAACTTCGATCGTTAATATTTTTTGTAAGCGTATTTTTTTTTTACTTCACATTTTTGGCTTGTTATTTTTCGTTTAACTATCGTATCTAACTATTTTGAATGTGCTAATAACTTTCGTAACGTTGACATAGCATAGAAGTTAATAGTTTAGCTTGTGTAAGCGTTATTTTTTTTTACCGATAACATGTTTTTTTTTTTAATTCAGACTGCCATTAGAGCTGGCTGACGTCAAGTTCACGTGACATGACTCAGTAGAAGAGTTGGAGCCCGTATTTTTGGGGGCAGTTATAAATCGATTTAAAAATATGTAATGTTTAACATTAAAATGTCACTTTTTTGGGGACCCCCTGCAGAAAATCGATCAGTTGACGCACTTCTGATGGTCCTTTTGGGCTAATTTTTCGATATTTTCGTCCGGAGGGTGGAGCTTTAATATGATACCAAGTTTGTGAATTTTTGTTCCGTCGGTTAAAAGTTTTTAGCAGACACACAAACATACAAACATACATACATACACGTTCGCTTTTATATATATAGATTACTATTCAGCGATCGTTTATCGAGATTTGATATCTGTCCGTCGGAAACCGTAACTAGCAAAAATACTTTATAGTTAACAAAGAAAAAGGAGTGACCAATAAAACGACTATTGTTCCATATTTATTTCATTGAGGAATGATTTATTGGCCACAAGGATCTGCTGCATAATACATAAATTACTAAGTAATACTGATTAGTAAATGACAATTTCTGGTAGTTAAAGGCTAAATCTCCAATGCGAGCAATTGCAAATAACTAAAGTCAGTCATGACTAAAACGTTGTAATCCATTGAACGAGATTATATCAAACCCGTTGACTAATATAAGTATAAGTTCCAAATTCCGCAGAAAAAGATTCCTGATTTCTAGATGAAGAAAGACCCAGTTAACACCGGGCGCAACATTATGAGAATTACATCCATGCTAAGCAAGGTTCGGGTTCAGACCCAGAAAGTTCACTCTCACAAACATTACCATCACTCTGAAAATGGGATTGGTCTATAGCTAATCGACCGATGAACACATGCATTCAGTAAACGTAAGTAAACTTATTCTAATGCCTTAATTTTGAAAACCACATCTGATCTTCTGTTAAATTTTGTGGAGAGCAGGTGCATAAAATAGTGCTGCTTTTAATCAATGATCAAGCATCATCATCATCATCATCATCATCATCATCATCATCATCCTCATCATCATCATCATCATCATCATTATCATCATCATGTAGTTTATTGAGTACGGAGATGACTAATCAGTCCGATACGAGTTACGAAGCATCTCTTGCATGAGGATGCTATAGCAGAGAACTTGATTGCTCTGTTTTTTCGAATAGTAGGCTTCCTCTCACGTTCTTCAAAGCGTGTTAAAGCAGCAGGTGTGGTCCCTGTGTGGCATGCAGTACGCTAGGGACGTCTGTTTAGTACTAAATTTTCCAAAGAGCTTAAATACAACATAATTATTTTAAGCATAGTGTCCTTAAACTGTTTCTTTCATCTTTCTGCGGTTATTTTACCGTTTTCGAGCTCACCTGAGACCTTTTTTTTAATCTTGAATCTTTTAATCTTGAATCTTTTAATCTTGAATCTTTCTCTTTGTTATAGAATTAATGACAATTTTTTGTCTTATTTTTAAACCCACCCCCTTGTCATTTATCTGGATTTTAATATGATTCAACTTTGCGATATTCGCGTTGCTCATTAATTAATGAACTTGCATTTATTTTGTAATCTTTCAGTTAGAAAAATATATCTTAAGTTATGAGGATTTGATTTAAGATTGAAACATGCCTCAATTAAGGAAGAGGCTTTTCATTCTGTAATAAAGCCCAGTGTGTATTAGTCTGTAAATATATATCTTCTGCCAGAATTAAAGAAAGGAAGAAAAAAAATCTATTTTCATAAAGTTTTCGGTAATTGCAAGGAATTAGTAGCCAGAGAATTCCTATGCTTCGACGGAGAATCACGAGTTATTTTTTGAAATGGCAAAATTGTTTACGACTTAAAACACACATTCTTTTCCTTTTGAGGAAGTTTTTAATTTTATGCGAGAGGCTAAAATTGTGTTTAACTTCGATGCTAATCTAACTATAATCCTTATTCTAGACCGCAACAATCTATTTCATTCATAATGTGGTCCGTTTGTGCCATATCGCCAAAAAACAAAAAAAACGATAATACAGAGTACATGTAGGTAAGAACAAGACGTATTTACAACAATAGGTTTAGCTACAAGTCCATGTTAATGTTCCAGGCGCCTTCTTCTATATCTCCATGTGACTGAAAAGCATATAGTACAAGCAACGTCACAGCACCCTTCTTTAAATTTCTTGGACATAATATTTTTTTTCCTTTTGGGATCTATTTCTATAGTTGCCGTCGGGGTATGTTTTCGTTTGCTCGTACGGTTTTATTGAGGGATAACCCATAAATATCATGACTGCCAGACTTGTTAGGTGTTCTACAAACATATTTGAGTTGTATGCTTCGCAGTAGACAGAACAGTTTCCGATGGTTAGTTGTTCTACACAAGTCCTAGAGGTGTGTGGTTCTCGGTAGACAGAACAGTTTCCGATGGTTAGTTGTTCTACACAAGTCCTGGAGGTGACTGGTTCTCGGTAGACAGTTTCTGAGTTGACACGAAGAAAACATATGCGAAGTTGTTACAGAAAAGGTTTAATTTTTATGAAGCAATTCTGGTTTCTGATTGGTTGGTAGCGGAACGTTAATTAATTCCATTTGTCAGTTCCTAGCAGCATCGTTTATCAATAAATCTCCCGACTGTGCGGGATCATGTTCCATTATAATTCAAAAATATTGCGGAAGTTTCTTATCCTCGCTTATTTATATTAGAGATATCGCTTTTATTTAATTAATATGCCTTCATAATTTTCACGTTTGATACTTTATAAAGTACATCATATTCTCCATTTTCTTTGATAGACGTTTTTTCTCTATGTTGTTTTTTTCATATAATAATTTTAACATTAGATTTTTTTTCACCTGGACTATAAGTTTTAGATAAGGTGTTATTTATTCCCATTAGTTCCCGTTTTTGATGGATCAATTCATCCAACACTGAGTAAAAATTGATCAATTCATCAAAAACTGAATGTACCTTTCTAGAAACAAATAATCTGCAGGAAACATTTTTGCATTAGTTTAAATCTTGGGTGTTATTCGAAAAACAGATAAGAATTTTATTTTTTCATAGTCCTTTTTGGTACACACTGAATGTTTGATCGCCATTTTGAATACATCATTAAATTTATCTGAATGATGAGGTGCTCATTTTAGATGATATATCAGTATTAATATTTTTCGTCTTAGTAGACAGTTTTACGAAGTAACCAAGTTTTCAAATACAAAACGCCGACAAGATAAAAAAAAACAAATAGTACATATCTTACAAAAACTGGTCACAACAGTTCAGTACATGAAAATATTTTATCTGACAATGGAACGCAGTTTTAATCAAAAGAATTCGAACCGTTTTGTAAAATACCAGTTACATATTTTAAAATACATATGTTGTGAAAAGGATGTTCACGTTCTATTTCACTCCACAACGCTATAAACACTTTGAAATGCAAACAAGATTTGCCGTTCGGAAATAGAACATTAAAATCATTTTCACTACATGTACCATTTAAAAATGTACTGGTATTTTATTTTCTTCAATTTTACCATTCCCAGAAGTCTTGAAATAAAAACAAAACGCTATTGAACATATAAGTTATTTAGTTCCTATTAACTCTCGATTTATATATATATATATATATATACACATATATACATATATATACACATATATACACACACACACACACACACACATATATATATATATATATATATATATATATATATATATATATATATATATATATATATATGGCCATTAGGAATGTCTATAGTCATTGACCACCGACTAACGCGAGACAAAATGCTAAATTCTCAAGTACTTTATAGCGTTAAAACCAAAAGATGGGATCGATAAACATGAAAAAAATAGGAAGAGGTTAAGTATTTAGAAAGATAAAAACCTGGTATAGATAGTTTCAAAGACCTTACTGATCCTCTCCCAGCACATAAGCCCCACCCATATTAGATCCTAATTTTGTAAACGAAATAAGAAAATGATTTTGTCTTGAAATATCAGTTTTCGACGGTAATTCTTGGACTGAAGACCTGATCCCCCAACACGGGTGATTACAAAAACATGTATGCACATATGTAGCCATCAATGTGTGTATAAATAAATGTAATATACCTGCTCTGTTTACTCATTGAGCACTTTTTGGTAGACACATGTTTTTCATTGGATGTACTTCTAGGAAACTAAACACTACTGTCTATATATATATATATATATATATATATATATATATATATATAGAGAGAGAGAGAGAGAGAGAGAAAGAGAGAGAGAGAGAGAGAGAAAGAGAGATAGATAGATAGATATTCCTTAAAATTTCTGGAGACTAAAAAAATCTGCTATGGTTCCAAATGATCTGAAATAACAGCAAGGGGAGACTTGATTCCAAATATTTCTTATATGTTATATCTTCCCTCTTTTGGAAATAGGGTACGATTATGAATATTTTCTTTATCAAATACTCCATATTCACTATGAAATTTACTTTATGTATGAAACGAAAGAGATGAGATACAACATAGGACACATATTTAAAATCAAGTCCACCTTTGCTGTTATTTCAGATGATTTGTAACCATAATAGCAACCTTTAGTATCACTTCCATCAAAACCAGGGGTTTTGGTGAAAAATCAAATATTTTGTAATTGATATACAAAACTAAGGACAGAACTATGACTGAAACATTTTATAGCTGAAAAAATAGCCAAAAATTGTCTCTGGATGATGGCCTCCCACACTAGTGTGTGACATCAAGAGGAAAAGTCACATAATCCTTTACACAACTCTGGTCATTAGCTTTTCGACTAGTCATCATTTGTTTAATTCTGATCAACAGTCGTTGAGGTTAAAAACTTAGAATATTGCTAGAAAAAAATGGGGGGGGTTCTATATAAATATGTATATATACATATAAATATATAAAAAGTGGTGTATATTTATATATATATATTTATATATATATAAAAGGTGATACACACACACACACATATATATATTTATATATTTATATATATAAAAGGTGATACACACACACACACATATATATATATATATTTATATATATATATATATATATATGGCTTACTTGTAGTCTCATTAAATACTTTGCAAGCAAAATCCGATTCCACATTTTGCTAATTCCTACCCTTTGATAAGAAGGAAAGTATTTCTTTCGAAACTCCGCGGATTAAGGACGATCCACTTTATTATTTGTGTCTCCTTTTAGAAATATATTTAACTCTTCTTAAAGTGGTTTAACATGTTTTATTAATTTTTTGTTCTTTATATATATATATATATATATATATATATATGAGAATATATATATACATATAATAATTACTACTACTAATATATATATATATATATATATATATATATATATATATATTAGTAGAACACAGCGGACATAACCGGAACAGTAAAACCGAAGCTGGAATAGTACAATAATCTTCGAAAAGTCTGAAAGTTTATGTAGTTTCGTCCAATAGAACAAAAGATCTAAGCATTTTAATATTCAATTTGGTTACTAATACTAATTGGGATAAAATACTAAAACTATCGTTCCGGATTTAATCTGTCCTATTGTAAACATAAATAACTTTTTAAAAACCATACAGTGTCAGAGTCTTAGATACTTTTTCCAGCTATAATATATATATATATATATATATATATATATATATATATATATATATATATATATATATATATATATAATGGGTTAAGAAATTCCAACGAAAGAAAGATGTTTATTCAAATAAGGGGGTAGTCACCAACAATGTGTATTTTTTTAACATTAGTTTATTATTCAGTGTCTTGGTTTTTCATTGAGAATTCTGTTTGGATCATTGTAATAATGTTTTTAAATCATTGAAATCGTTTTTACGCGTTTCCGATGTTCTGTGAAGCGTCCTTGTCAGAAATTATGTTCAAATGTGTTAGAGATGTAAAAATGGCATTTTCGTGGTTCATTTGAAGTGTTTCCAAGGGGTTGAGGCGTGTAAGTGTCTATTATTCATTGGCATGTTCAATTTTTATTACTCTTTTATTGGGCTTGTCGAGGCCGCTGACCTCGTCGAGGCCGCTGACCTCGGCTGTAGTCACATTAGTAACGACCTTGGATTACAGTCACCTTCCTAGGGAAGCAAATAACCTCATAATACTATAAAACAGTACACACATTCTCAAACCAATAAAAGAAAACACACACACACACACGCACACACATACCCTACCTACAGCCGAGGTCAGCTAATCTTCGAGTAGCTAAGGGCAATTTTGTGTGTTGTTCCAATGGATAACCTCAAATATTTGAAATGTCATCAGTACTTATTTTTCTGTCAGACTGAGGTCACTGCCTGATTCGATTACCTCAGGAGAGTTAAATTCTCAAGGCCTTGCAGGTCTGCCTTCATCCCCAACACTATGTTGTCCTTTTTTAAAATATGTAGCACACTTGTAGACAGATTTTCGGCTGAAATTATTTATTTATTTTTTTTTAAATAAAATATTTGTACACAAAACACTCAGGTCCCGAATGCAGACAATGATGACGAACTTCACACATTATTTACAACTAAATATACATAGAATTAGACGAAAAATTCAGATGAACAGAACCGCATTTCAAATGGCTGGAATTTTTGTTTGTTTTGTTTTTTGTTTTTTTTAATAAAATGTGTGTACAGAAAAACTCACGTCCCGAAGGCAGACAATAATGACGAGCTTCCACATTATTTAAAACTAAATATACATAGAATCAAACATACATATCTATAATATAAAACTGAACGTATGTGTATGTGTGTCTGGTCACGAATAGGTTCCTATATGGTTGACTATTATAGAAAACTGATCACATATAATGATAGAAGTTTCATCGAGACACAGAAATGGGTATGTTTGATCTAGCATAATCATGATTCATTAAAATTGTGGGGTCTGCGTACGCCCTCGGTCCACAAAGTAAGGAATAAAAAAGTTAAAAATTAAAAAAAACGTTTACAAGTGTTTTTGATATAGATGTACATAATAATAATTTGATAAGTTTGTTTTGACTGAAATAGGGATGATATAATAAAATTGTGCGAAATAGGCACCAACTTTAATAAAGAGTTTGCATATCTATCTGTGTAAGTATACTTTTATTATTATGTTTCAGTTTGAAGAATTATGGAATAATAAAATTATAGGATATTCGTTCGCGCCTGACCTCCATTGAATGGAAATATGTCAAAAAGTTTAACAAGGTTTTTTTAATATAGATCCACAGAATATTGTGATAAGTGGTTCAGTGTGAACAGGTATGTTGACATAAATTATGGGGGTATCTATTTTATTTTTACTTTTATCGTATTTTGCTTTGGTTTTGATATCCCCAAATTCGAGGCTATCTCTTTACAACCCTTCCTTTTCATAACCTACTATACTTTCATAAATCGGAGTCAATTTTCTGTAATTTTTTTAACCCAGTCAACGACGGGTACTTTTTATAGTATATATATATATATATATATATATATATATATATATATATATATATATATATATATATATATATATATATACTTGTACTTTTTTGTAGAAAAAGAAATCCCATACAGTGCTCTATTATTAGGAAAAAAAACCTTTCTCGAAATAAGAGCAATATATTTTTTTTGTATAATATATACAGGAATTTACATTTATATCGGTAGTCGGTACCGACGGTTTCAAGCCCGGTAGTTGAGGACTGCTCTTAATGTCCGCCTCAGGCTCTCTTCAGCCGACTCTCATCTGTCTTTAACCGGAACCGGACCTCTATATATGCACACCATAATTTTTATTTATTTATTTATTTATCCTTTATTTATTTTTTTATTTTTTATTTTATTTTTTTTTTTAGTGGTATTTTTTAATTTATTTTTTTTATGCTACTTTAATAAGGTAATACATTTGAAGCAATAAATTAAAAAGTATGGGATGATGCCTTCTATATTATTATTTTTCTTTAAGCATCCCCCCCTGTGTCATTCAGCTAAGTCTCGTTTAAAAGCGTTTTAAAAGTTCATTTTGAAGTTATGTCTAATCTCGTTTAAAAATAGGGTAATAAAATTTAGATTGAAATAGACCTAGGAAGTGCCCAGGGGATGGTATATACTAATATTTAAGTATCGCTTTGCGTTTAAAAACGTTTAAGATTTATTTTAAAATAATCTCTAGTTTCGTTTTAGTTACGGTAATAATATTTAGTTAAAATAGACTTAAATTGTGTAAAAATATGGCATATGTTTATATTTAAGTCTCGTTTCACGTTTAAAATTATTTAACCATTATTTTAAAATTATATGTAATTTCGTTTTAAAAAACAGTAATAAATCTTGGATTGAAATAGGTCTAAACGGTGTCAAAAATTGGCGTTTTTATTTTAAGTATATTAATATAACATGATCTCGCTCTATTTAAAAATACGTTTTAAGACATTTAAAATTTTAAACTTAAAAATTCTCTCTAGATCTCCTTTAAAATGGGTGATAAGATCTACAATAATATAAAATAAAATATTTTGACATGTGTCTATAATTTTTTTTTTATCTTCACGTTTTATCTTTTTTTCTATCCCAATTCATAAGAAGCGATCCTCTTCTATGTATACATTCCTTCAAACATTCATTTTTTACATTTAAGCATCCATCTTCTTGGATTGCGTTTAAAATATAATATTTTTCGGCATTGCAGAGCGAGCATTGTTTTAGCTCTGGGGAGTATGAAGGTTTTTGCTCGATTTTTTTCCATTTCACCGTAAAAGGCGCACCTTCTTCTTTTAACTGCCAGATCTTGATTTGCTAAAGCCGTATTACTTCTCTCTTTTGCTGTAAAAGAGCTCATGTGCATGTAATATCTCTGTTTAAACGGCCCCTTCGTCATTCCAATGTATTTATTAGTTACGTTTGTGGATGTATTCGTTACAGTTGCTTCATATACAAGTGACTCTGCTTTACAATTCCCTTCAAACGGGCACTCATTTTTGGCTCTGCAAGAGCATGTTGCATTTTCCCTCTCTATTGTTTCTCTAGAGATGATGGATTTTATTGACGGTGTTTTTGAGTAGCTTATTTTAATTGTATTTCTATTGAATATTTTATGTAGCTTGTGCTTTTTTGGAAAATGTTTATCTAGTAGTTTCAAGAACAACCATCCTACTTTAGTTTTTATATTTAATGAGAATGGAGGTAGAAACCAAATTACTTTCCGTCCTCTGCTTTTTTTGTTTTTTTTATGTTGGTTATGGGTTGGTTCGAATCTTATTTTTTCTTTAAACCCACTTTTATGGAGCGCATCATTGTAATATGGAGCTGCTTGTTCAAATACTTCTGCGTTTGAAGACAATGTAGATATTCTTTTGCTCACATTTGCTACCATATTTTTAAATATTGTCGGGGGTGATATGAACCTTTGTTTATGTATACTAATTTTTCATTTGGTTTATGAAAGGGTTTATATATTCTTTTTTGGAGATCTAAAGTTACGTCTAAGAAGTCCACTTTACGTAAATTTGTGGATACTATTATTTTAAATCCTAACTCCTTGAAATACTTTTCTATTTCTTTCCTAAACCTGTCTAATGCATTTCCATTATAATTTCGCGATAGACATAAACCATCATCTCTATATAGTCCGAATGAATGATCTGGGAATTTATTTTCTAAGTTGGTCAGTATAAAGAGTCCGACTAAATCGCACACGTCTGCACTGTCATAGGCCCCCATTGCGACGTCAAATTGGTCCTCATCGTTTGTTTTTTTAACCCACGTTTTTCCTTCGAAAAACAAAAGAGTTCGTCTTGCTTGCATAATTGTTTCTATTTCTAGGGTGCTTATCTTTCTATATTTTGATGCAAATTGTAATGTCTTTTCTAATATTTCTTTAGTAATGGAGGGATAAAAATCCACTATATCCATCTGGGTGAAACTGCAATTTTGCGGTTCTTCTATATTTTTAAACCAGTCTAGGACTGAGTTTGTATTTGCCCACAATTTAAGGTTCAAATTTCTTTTTACATCCTTAACTATCTCCTTGATAATGAATTTGCTAGCCAGGCCTATTTCACTTTTGGCGGGGTTAATTAGCCTACAGGTTGCTTTATTTTTGAAATTGTCTTTGTGGTCTTTTAAAGTAACACATCCGTTTTTCTTTGCTAGTCTATCGACTCTATACTCTATGCCTAATTTCGTGGCTATCTCTGTGGCTTCTTTATTTATTGATTCATAAGTTCCCTTTTCCGCTAGTTGGTATTTATCGGTAATGGAATTTAATATTAATTGTTTTTTCTTTTCTTTATCCATAGTGTATAAGTTTTTTGTTTTGTCTGAGAATATGATCGTCTCATTTTTTCTTTTCTTTATTTTTTTATGTCAGCGGTTATTTCTTTTTGGAATTTGTTTAGTGTGTGTTTAAATTCAAGTTTGGGGATTATTTCTAAAAGTTCTTTTTCAAATTCCTCTATTTCGTCAACTTTTGGAGGGTACTTAATCGGTTTTAGTCCGAAGTTATTTTTTTCATTTTCTTTGGCGTTATTTCCGTTTATGATTTTCCATCTCATTCTCTTTATTACGTCTTCGATTTTTGCCAGCAGAATTTTTGTATAGAGCTGGTTGCTTGGTGTTGGTATGTTTTTTATCGAGTAGTTTAACGTGTATTTCTCCATCTCTGGTGTTTTTGCCATGAAATTCCGGCGGTTTTAATTCCTGTTTTGTGTTCTTCCTTTTCGATAGTGCTCGACCATTGGGTTATTGGTATACACCGCAAGTACCTGGTGGGGGTTATTATACTTGTACTTTTTTGTAGAAAAAGAAATCCCATACAGTGCTCTGTTATTTGGGAAGAAACCTTTCTCGAAATAAGAGCATTATATTTTTTTGTTTAATATATACAAGAATTTACATTTATATCGGTAGTCGGTATCGACGGTTTCAAGCCCGGTAGTTGAGGACATTGAGGTCTTTAACCGGATATATATATATATATATATATATATATATATATATATAAACCCTATATATATATATATATATATATATATATATATATATATATATATATTAACCCTTATCCCCGAGTGGCTTCCGGGCCTTGATAAATGGTGACTACCTTGTAAAATATATATATATATACTTATATAAATATATGTGTGTGTGCGTGCGCACGCGCGCACGTGTGTATGTGTGTGTGTGTGTGTGTGTGTGTGTTTGTGTCTGTAATAGCGATTTTAAGTTAAGAAAAGAATCCTAATTGATTTTAAGTAAAAAAATGTTAAGAAACCCAGCGTTTACTGGTACTATAATTAGGATATATAAATGCCTACATATTAATCATTCTTGGGTACATACATATATATATATATATATATATATATATATATATATATATATATATATATATATATATATATATATATATATATATATATGGGGGGTGCGTGTATTTGTAAGCACAAAATTTATTGCATATATCAATATGTCAAATATATTAAACTTATTCTACTTAAACGTCAAAGAAATAAAACAAATATGTAAATATAGTATACATATATATATACATATATATGAACTTATCGTATACATTAACTCAGATATATATTTATATATATGAATACATGGGCATATATATGCGTTATACATACATATGTATATATATGTATATACATATATATATGTATATATATATGTATATATATATATGTGTGTGTGTGTGTATGTGTAGAGAGAGTGAGTGAGAGGGGAAAAGACCACACATATACACCATCCTAAATATTTGTGTATATAAATTTATGTCAGATGCAATCAATCATTGCATTCTTAAATGTCAAAGATTAAAATAAATATAACAATATCGTTATATTTACAAATATATAAAATAAATATATGCATATATTATTTTATATGAGTATTTTTGTATATATATATGTGTATGTGTGTATGTATATATATAATATATACATTTATATATTTATATATATGTGTATATATATGTATGTATATATATATATATATATATATACATATTTATGTATACACATCTCTATACCTCTGCATACATATGTACGAGGGTCATTCCAAATTAAAGTTACCTATGTTTTAACTCAAAATAATCACATTGAAGACCTACGAAGACCGGAGTGTTAGCATTACACTGCGTGAACTTTGGTGCGCCATAATTTTTTTTTTTTTTTTTACATTGTCACAACAATTCTCAATGCCCTTTTGTCCGCGATGAACGATAGTAAAATCCAGAGTGCGCTTTGTAACTTCTCTACTGTCACCACTCTAGACTCGATTAACCTATCTCCTATTAATGCCTACATCAGCTGCATCAGTTTTCTAAACGTTAAATAGGCGCCGGTGAATATTGATCGGTTCAATAATTTTCTAATATAGAAATTTTATAGTACGTCATTGCTTCTGAAGTTCCTCCATCATGCGAAGTGTTTTTGCAGAGTCCAAGACTATCAATATGTGCAACAAAGAGATGAGATTTTCATGTCATGAATGCATAAGTTCAGTCATTATAACAATGCAACTTGCAATTTCTTCTTATTCATTTTAGGCAGAATAATAATAAAAGGCATGGCTTTGAAACTTTGCTCGTAAATGTATTTAGAGATATAGATGAGAGAAAAGAAAAAGGGAACTTCCTCTCAATTTGAAAGGCTTTCATCGCGGCTAGAAGATATCGCCATTACCATACACATATACGCTGTACTTGAGTAGTTGAGAACAACATGGTGCCGTCGGTTTCAAATCAGTATGTGACCAAAAGATGAACAACTCATGTACGCGTTCCCTTGACATTCGTCAGCCATTGTGGACAGTTTTTTTTTTATTAAACTTACAATAATAGCTGATAAAATTGAAGAGACGCGATTATATGTGAATCGCGCGTTCATTTAAAATTATCGATGATGTTTATCTTATCCTTATCCTTTTTAATACAATATATAAATAAGTATCATATAAATTAGTGCATCTATTTTGCCCTTAATAAATCAGAAGAAATAAAAACAGTCCATCTATCAAAAGGAAATAACGTGCTTCTTGACGTGATTAAATCCGAAAATTGGATTGGATTTATGTTGCTTTTTTCTGATGAGTTAAGGGAAAAATAGATTCACTGATTGATATAATAAATAATTAAAGGAATACATTATATTTTTTATCCATTCACTATATATATTTATATATATATATATATATATATATATATATATATGTGTGTGTGTGTGTGTGTGTAAGAACACATACCATATATATATATATATATATATATATATATATATACATACATGTATATATATATACATGTATGTATATATATACATATATCTATATATATACATTTATGTATTTATGTATATATATAAACATGTCAACACGCACTATACATCAGAGTGTGTATGCGCACGTCTCTGAATATATTTGAAATTTGTACGTGCAGACATTTATATATATATATATATATATATATATATATATAAATGCGCGAGTGGATGTGTGTGTGCGTGTGTATGTGCGTGTGTGGTATCCAGTGCACTAAAAGTATTAATGACTACACACGGCTTCATGATATATATATATATATAGATTTATATATACATATATATATACTCACACACAGATATATATATATATATATATATATATATATATATATATACATATATATATATATATATATATATACATGAACCGGGTGGCCCTGGCTAGCCAAGTGTAATTCGACACCATGTACCCGTTTCACCTGTGCTACCTACTCGGGACCGTCAGGTCTGCACCGGGTGACTCGGCTGACGTAAGTTATTTTCTCTTTCTCTCCTCTCTCCTCTCGTATATATATATATATATATATATATATATATATATATATATATATATATATATATATATATATATATATATATGTCTATATTCGTGTCTGCATGTTTACGTTTTTATGAGTTGCTGTTCGTGAATTCATTTTATGTAAAAATAGTAAAACCTGATTGATTCTTACAGAATGGACAGCTTGTTTATATATGTACAGACATAGACACACTCATATATAAATATATATATATATATATATATATATATATATTGTAGTGTTATAGCTTTTAAATTCCAAAATTAAGCTTACTCGATTAGTAGTTTATTAAATCTGAAAAGGAAAATTATTTCAATATTATATTGTTCGAAACTAATAAGTCAAGAATACTATGTCTTTATTGCATTTTTAGTGACTTACTTATTAGACAAACTTTTAAAAAATACAGGAAAGTTCATTCCTTTTAACAAAATACATGGTTCAAATAACCGAGACATACCACCAACACTGAATTTCTTTAATGAATATAAAGTTCCTATTTTGTCGGTTTTTGTTCCTATTTACTATGCCTCCCCACGGGACAGAGTTAGACACCAGGGTCGTTTTTTAACGTGGAGAAAAGGAACAAAAATAAAAACTTTCTCAGTTGTGAAGCATTTCTCCTCCACTGACAGACAGCAAGAAATTGAAGTGCAGCATCTGAAGAGCAGATACTACACTTTGATCTTGTCCCGAAGGTCGGTTTTTGTTACCATGTAAGAAATTGTCCCATCACTAATATATATATATATATATATATATATATATATATATATATATATATATATATATCTTTAAAAGTGAAATCGTCTCTGTGCGTGTGTGTACATTTCCCTACCAAACTACCCTCTCGATTTTCAGTCAACAGACTTGAGATTGGACATAAGTTGTATTGATATTTGGAGAAAACTTTTTAATCGGATTTCGGCCAGAAATATGGCTGTCAACGAGTCCAAGTTTACAAATTTTTACTTCGAATATAAGCACTTGAAATTTTAGCTGTCGGTTACTTGGGCATAGCTCAAACTTTTGATTTGATTTTAGCCCAAACACACACACACACACACATACACACACACATATATATATATACATATATATATATGACATTTGAATAAAACCGAATGTAGTGATATTATTAATTGTTGAGAGTTTAGTTATTTTTGTTTTGTTTTTGCTTTTTCCCTTTAGTTTAACGATACACCATTAAAGAAGAAATTTTCAAAAATAAAACGAAAATACACTTATAAAGTAAATCACTCCTTAGTTCTATTTGTATGTTTAACAAACATAAATTAGATAAAGTTTGTAACTAAGGGGTGGGGTAGAAAAAGAACCCCACCGAGACGTCTTTCAGCAAACCCTTTTCAGGATTAAAGTTTGCAACGGGGTAGAAAACATCGTTTAAAACCGTGGTAAAAAGATCATAAATTATTAGCGAGGGTGAAAAAAGCAACCTACATTTAAAAGAGTTCCCAAAATCTTAATACTCCTTTTGTCAAATCTCGAGTCTATGGACTGAAAATTGACAGAATTATTTGGCAGGGAAATGTGCACAGAAACACAAACAGAGACAGACATTTTCACTTTACACACACACACACACACACACACACACACACACACACACATATATATATATATATATATATATATATATATATATAAAGCAAAACGTCTGTGTGTGTGTCTGGTCACGAATAGGCGCATATATGGTTGACTATTTTAAAAAAACTGATTCCATATAATGATAGAAGATCTATCGAGGATCAGGATAAGTATGTTTGATCTGGCAGCACGGTGGTTCATAAAAATTGTGGGGCCTGCGTTTGTGCCTGGCCCCCAAATATGGAAATAAAAAATGAAAAAAAAACGGTTACAAGGGTTTTTGATATAGATGTACATAATAATACTTTGATAAGTATGTGTCAACTTAAATAGGGATGGTATAATAAAATTGTTAGGTATGCGTTCGCGCCTGTACTCCATGGAAATATGACACAAATTTAACAAAGACTTTTCATATCTATTTGCGTCAGTATACTTTGATAATTATGTTTAAGTTTGAAGAAATATGGTATAATAAAATTATTAGGTGTTTGTTCGCGACTGACCTCCATAGAATGGAAATATGTCACAAAGTTTAACAAGGTTTTTAAAGGGGGTGAGGGTCCACAATAACACCTTATATTTAATCTTAATTCATGTTAGGATTTATTTATTTTTTTTGAGTTGAATCATGTTGTGTCGAATAAATTCACCTCATAAATTCACGTTCTTATTAAAGTGAAAGCAAAAAAAAACTTCAGACAATTCTCGACACAAATTTTGCACAACTCTGTTTTTTCCTTCTCCACTTGCACGGGGATCTCTTTCGAAAATAGATAAATAGATAAATAATAAAAAAAATAAGAACGTTACTTGTTATCGTATCAAAAGAAATTAAATATTATGTTCACGTAATTACGTGTCTTTTTAAAAACATTTACATAACCTTTTAATTTTTATTTATATATCTGTTTAAGCGTTTTTCAGTGTACTAGAAGGAATTCAGTTGATTACAACCCTTTCTGTGGGTTCTTTACATTATAATAGTACAACCCTCAATCCGACGGCGCAATACTACACCGTTAAATACTGTAAAACTGAAACGAAGCCGTTCTGCTTAAAAAGGCGCCATTTTCTTCTTGTTCATATTTATATCGATTCTTTTCTTTAACAAAACTAAAGTAATTACGTGTTTACTTTTTTAATATCCCATTTTTCTGTTTCTGATTATTTTACTAAAGTAAGTAAAGCTTCATTATTTTTCAAAACTGTTTTTGTTTCTTTGTTTTTCGATATGTCGTCGATATTATTTAGTAAGAGAAAGAAAAAGTAGCAGAAAAACCAACAAACGACTACCCGAAAAAATAAATATACAAGAAATATACAAGAAAAAATGTTACCATAGTCAATAAAAGTTCAGTTCATGTTTTTCTTTTGTTTTGAAATAGTTTTTAATGCTCTTTACTTTGAATATTTTCAGCGAACCGAAATTAAAACTAAATTTGAGGTGATAACTACTTAAATGAATTTTTATATAAACTACACATGCCATAATCGAATATTCCTCAAGCACAAAATAACGGAAAATGTTAAAATATGTTTATAAGCATTCCTTATGTTGACGAAACTCTCTTAAATTGTTAACACAGAATGCTCAGGTGCCCCTCCTTCAAACTGAAAACGGGGCTCTCTATTTAAAAGTCGCCGCAAATTTGATTTTTTTAAAATCGGTTCGTGAATTAATTTTTTTTTTTTTACAAACGACTTAAAAATACAAACCAATCAACTTTTCTACCATAAAAGTAATTTTTATTGACTATGGTAACATTTATTTCTAGTATATTTATATTATTATATATAACATTTTCTCTTTGTAAGGAAACATAATTTTGTTGGTCACACTTGGCTACGAATGGAAACAAAGTTGATATAAAAAATATATTTTCGCGAAAATTATCTTTACTTTCATCATATTTTGATTAGGGTAAAATTTTTGACTATCTAAACCTATCTCTTTACAACCCCCTCCTTTTCATAACCTATCATATTTTCATCATATTTTCATCAATCACAGTCCATTTTCTGTAGGTTGTTTCTGAACCTAGTCAACGACGGGTATTTCTGCTAGTACACATATATATATATATGTATATACATATATATATATATATATATATATATAGCTAGAATATATTGAAGTAATCACACACACACGCATATATGATAATTAGATACTTATTTTCCATAGCAAAATAATCCAAAATAAGTTCACGTATGTTTATATATATATATATATATATATATATATATATATATATATATATATATATATATATATATAATGCGAGCATGAAAAGATATATGGTTAGATTAAAACATGAAAAAGTAAAAGGACTAGTTGTTAAAACTGGAAAAGAAAAGGAAAAGATATTCTAGTAAAAATATTATAAATTTGGAACTTAAAATATTGGAGCATTAAGAAATTCTTTAAAATTCAATTTAAAAATATAGAATGAATTCTAAATTAATGCTGCAATATATTGAGTAATATATTTATAATATTTTTACTAGAATAGTCTGCCTTTTTCTTTTCAAGTTTTAAATACTAGTCGTTTTACTTTTGCATCTTTTACTCTTAATCATATTACTTTTAATGCTTGCATTTTTCTATGTAATCCATGATTTTTCCAGGTTTGGATTTGAAATAAGATTTGCCCCACTCTGTTTCACTTGTTACATGTGAATTATTAGCGATAGTCCAGCTGATTTACAATCATCACAGTTCGTAAATTGTTAGCGACAGTTTTTTATATCCTGTTACATCAACATCTCCACTCTTCCTAGCTTATTTCAATAAAAAAAAAACATCTCTTCGTTCCTTACAGATTCTGAGAATATTGGTACAGTAATTTTATTATATTTTTTTGTTTTACTATTAAAATTTAATTATAGTTTACAAAATCTAGCTGAGAAGATGGCCTTTGACCTGTCAAAATTATTTGAAATTTGATTGTAAAATGAGTAAGTGGTGAAGCTTTATAGCAGTTCTTAATGAACAAAACAAACACTTAACTATATATTAAAATAACTTGAATGATATATTGAATTTATATATATATGTATATGTTGCGTATATATATAGATAGAGTATATTGAATATATATAGTACATATATTTAATATATATATATATTGAATATATATATTGAATATTTATATACATTTTATATATTGTATATATATATATGTATTATATATATATGTTAAATATATATTTAATATATATATATATATATATTCAATATATATATCTATTGAATATGTATATATACTGAACATATATTTTTAATATATATAAATATATTGTACATATTTACATTGGGTATATATATATATATATATATATATATATATATATATATATATATATATATATATATATAGTAATTTATAAAATATATATGGCGATTAAGCCACACTGAATATTCCGCGTTTCATCCACTCTAGGACTCTTCAGGCTTCTGCGCATAAGCCTGAAGAGTCCTAGAGTGGATGAAACGCGGAATATTCAGTGTAGCTTAATCGCCATATACATTTTATAAATTACAAACTAGCTCTACCTACATATTGAGCACTTTGAAGTAAATACTTTAAGTTTACGCATAAATCTTTACTTTCGTATATTAATTTTATATGAGTAAATTAAGTAGTTATATATATATATATTTATATATATATATATATATATATATATATATATACATATATATATATATCGCTTTTCCTGTCGTGCTACTTTGCCTGCTGTACGAGATCTGTCACTTTTTCGCTTTCTGTATTTATTTTTCTCATGACTATTTTAATTTAGAATTTTGTTTTTGTGATCTTGAATCATCATTTCTACATGTGCAGTACAACTATATTACGGTGAGTCAAAATACTGGTGTCACATTTGATATGTGACGGTGTCACATTTGTTATCATATTTGACACTGTTATTTTTGCACACAGGATGTTGATTGAATAATTTATTGATTTCAGTGTCGAATTGATTTTAAGGGTTGGGAGCTTAAAAAAAATGCGTCTAAAATTTGTATGTTTTTTTAAAATAATTTTTCAATCTCAGTCCTGAGGGGAATTGAGTACGCTCATGATAATATTTCATCTATAAATTTTACAATATGATATATATATATATATATATATATATATATATATATATATATATATATATATATATATATATATATATATATATATATATATATATATATTACAAAATAAGTTAAAATTGGGAGAAAATGATGAAGTATTTGTTTTGGAAATCTGCTTTAATACTTATAAATATCCTTACAAACATTTTTAATGCATTACATACCAACTGATATATATATATATATATATATTATGGAAGTATTGATTTGTTTCCTTTAAGTACATCCACTGAAACGACATGTGTCTACTAAAAGTGTTCAATGACTTAACAGAGCAGGTTTTTTTTAAACTTTATTTATATAAATATTGATGGTTACATATGTGCATACATATTTCTGGTATCACCTGTTATTGGGGAGATTACGTCTTCCGCCCAAAGAATTTTCGAGGGAAATTCTTCGCCTGGAGACGTAATCTCCCTAATAATGGGTAATTACGGAAACATGTATGCACATATACCATCAATGTTTGGATAAATAAATTAAATATATATATATATATATATATATATATATATATCACATGAAAGGGCTGTTCCCTTATCATGTAAGTAAGAAGACATACTAGATAAGTGATAATGATATTAGGATGAGGTTAGAATCGAACCCTGTATGCAATCGTTAAAACTAATGTAGAATAGAATGTTAGAAATTATGTTTATTGTTTATTCCATTAGCGATAGTTAAATATTGTTTATGCCGGAAAAAATGTAAGCGGTGTAAATTGGAAGTGCTTACCTACAAAAACATTAGCCGGATCCGGGGAGCAGAAAATAAAAGGATTCAAATTAAATAAAGAAAGACTAACACTGATGGTATGCGCTAATGCTTCTGGAACTCATAAACTTAAGCTTCTTGTCATCGGCAAATCAAAGTGCCCCCGAGCATTGAAAGGAGTTTCGCCTTTGCCAGTATTTATTTAAAAAATGTTTTTTACAAGAATTTGTGCCAGTTGTCCAGAAGCGTTTTCTTTAATTATGTAAAACTGATTTAGAGTGCTTGCTTTTGTGGACAATTGTAGAGTACATCCTCCTGAGTCAGAAATAGTGTCATCTTGCGGGAATATTTTATGTGCTACTTTCCACCTAATGTGACTTCTTTCATCCAACTTATGGATCAAGGGATAATTAGTCTAACTTAATTTATTAAAAAAAAAATATCGTAATATCTTTTTACTAAGAAGTAATTTTTAATGATTTAAGGTGGTTTATATTTATTAAATTTAAACCAACGTTTATGACTACATTTGAATATTAGTTCCTGTTTTGAATTTAATAGGGTGGTTGCATTTTTTTATATCTTCATATTTTAAAATTTTTAGGGTCTCTTTTGTACATAGTGCACAGAATTTATCTCCTGGTTTATACGGTTATTTTACTCGCCATTTTAAGTTGAAAGAAATATTGTTATTTTTTAGTTGCCAAATATAGTTGGATAGAGTAGTTTGGTTTGACAGAGAGTTATTTTTAAAAGAATGTTTGTGCGTTGAAATTCTATTTTTTTTTAATAAATTAAGTTAGACTAATTATCCCCCTTTCGCCCTTTTATTAAAGAAAATATGACTAATTGTCCCCCTTGCATTATGCAATTATACAAACAACATTCGAAATATAAACCGTGGCCTCTTTAAATCAAAAGTACGCTAACGGAAATAATTTATTGCACTGGCGTCCCCTTTTTTAAAATTCATCATTCAATAAGGTGAAAAGACATAGCAAACATCACATATGAGTATTTTAACCATAGTTCCTGATTTCAAAAGGCGAAAAACTAAAAGGTAAATTTCTGTACCTATATTTTTATGTATATACCTTTATACCTATGTATATGTATGTATGTGTCTATTTTTTCATATATATGCATGTATATATTTATAATGTTGTACTTAAGGCAAATTTATAATTTAAATTCAAATTTATATTTTGCTCTATTATTTTTCTATCTCTAACCCATATTAATTTTCTTATCAATTTTAAATCCAGACCTTTTATTTCAATTTTTTTGCAGATACATCTGCCTTACTTTTAATGCTAGGTTTATTTATGGTGCCTTTTAGATTTAATAAAACCCTTTAAAATTTGCTGACGAGGAGACCTTGTTTATTAAAAAACTATATGTAATAATTATTGTCCGTAACTTGATGTCTACCACAATAAAAACACGGTTTTCCGAAACGATCGTACAGATAATTGATTTTGTTGTTGTTCCTTCTTGTGAAACTGATTTTTAATTTAATTATAATTTGATTTCTAAATTTTAAATTATCAATCACATTACTTAATATATATATATATATATATATATATATATATATATATATATATATATATATATATATATATATACCCTATACATCAATTCTCAAGTCTGTCTCTAAAAAATGACAGCAGTTTTGTTGTTTGTTTTGGTTTTAGCGATATACTTTGAATGAATTCAAGTATTTACGAAAGTGCATTTTTACCTAAATGCGAGTTGGGAATAATTTTCTCTTTAACCAATTTGGTACCACCACATGGGGAGCAGTATATATATATATATTATTTTTAAAATGTAATCATCCACTGACACGTGTTTCCTCGTCTACGACTCATCAGAGTTGCTGAATATAGCGAGATTTGAGATCGGGACCCTACGGTAATGAGCCTAAACCTCTGACCCATCTCGCCAACAGTCTGGATATACCGCGGTTTACTTAGATGTTGTTTGTTTTGGTTTTAGCGATATGTTTTGAATGGATTCAAGTATTTACGAAAGTGCAATTTTACCTAAATGCGAGTTCCCACAAGTACCATGAAATCCAACACACTGGAATCCTAAACTCGAGTTTCGTCCTCATTTAACCTCATCAGTTGAACACATCCGTGCTCAGTATTCGAAACGTGATTCTCTTGCACGCGAAGCGAGTACTCTGACACTTTATCAACTGCGTCACACACAAGAAACACAAGAAAGTCCGTTAACTAACACAGATCAAGCAAACCGCGATACAATCCGATTTATATTTCGCCGAGTTTTGCGGATTTTATTTTCTTTCATTTAATCATCCCGAGGAAGTATGGAAATAAAGACGAAGCAATTACGAAAATAAAACTTTGCTATTTATTCATCTATCAATGTACAGTTCCGGCAAAAAGGAAGTAATTGTATTTTTTCAAAAACTGCAACTTTAAGCTAAATTTATTGTAAGTGTTTAAAATCATATTCCTCATTCGATTCGCCTTTTATTCCTCTATAATTTTACCTGTTCATATTTGACTTTTAATCGAAATATTCTAGTGTTCACGTCAATTTAAAAAAAAGAAGCTAAATTCAAGAGGCTAAAAGAAGGTCCGCAACAACAAATTCACTTAAAACCAGCTTAAATTATCGCCCCTAAATCAGTTTTTATTATCCATCCATAGGCAACAAAGCATCTTTAATCGTAATTGTTGTTGTTCCAAATCATACAACGTAACATTTAGTCAATATGCACGACTTTCTCTTAATGATCGTCAGGAGCTTATTAATTTCCACCTTTCTGATTCATCCAATCAAGAAATCGGCCGCAGATTGAAATGTGACGAGAAAACGGTACGAAAGACTGTGCAAAGGCAGCAAAACATCGGCTGTGTTGTTGATGCCCCTAAATCTGGTCGTACTAGAGTTACTTTTAACAGGCAAGACAACGCTATTAAGATTCGCAGCCTAAGAAACAGATTTGAAACGTTCCCCTAAATCCAACAACAGTGCAATCTTGTTAAAAAGTGATCTCTTTCTACTGTAAAGAACAGATTAAAGGAATTTAATTTGCGAGGATATGTTGCAAAACGCAAGCCAATGATTTCTGTAAAGAACACAAAGCGCCGTCTGGACTGAGTATGACTCTTCATATTGGCCAAATGTGCTTTTTAGCGACGAAAACAAGTTCAATAGGTTAGTTAGTGATGGTAGACAGTGCGTTCGTCGGGGAAAGGCGGATAATTTTATTCTAGGTGCTCAGTTTCAACACTGCAAAGTGGTGGAGGTTAAGATTTGGTGTGACAAATTATTAGTACCAATTGTCCAGGGCCTATATTTCGCTTGCAAGGTCGAATTACTTCGACCAAATACATTAATATGTTGACTGAGCATTTTCTACCCTACTTTGGTCGGAATTTGGATGATAATCCCATTTTCATGCAGGATAATGCTCCCATTCACACAGCTGGCAATGTTAAGAGGTTCCTAGAAGATCATGATATTCCGTGTTTGGATTGACATTCACAATCACCAGACCCCTTTCCTATCGAAAACGTATGACATTAAATCAAGCAACAGCTACGCAATGATAAAATTTCAAATTTGGAAGAACTTTGGACAAAAATTGAAGAAAAATGGGATGTCCTTTCTCCGGAGTCTAATTCAAGGAATTCCCCAAAGATTGCAAACTGTCAAATTGCAGAAGGGCTATCCTACTAAATATTAACTAGTCCATTGTGTCTCTGTTGTATTTATGTTGCATTAATGTAAGTAATTTAAGTAAAACATGTTTATTAGTGTGATGTACTGGTAGTTTTTAATAGAGATGTGCTATATATCGTGGCCCTACCGGTAATCAGAGATTAAGTCAACTACTATTAAATTCGAGATTGGGTCATTTAAGTACAATTACAGTACGGTCTGGCGATGATAAATGTCAAGGATTAGCTCTCTAAATATAAAACAGCTACATACAGGTGTTCAGGTAAATAATTAAGTCACTTTTTGGGGAGTTTGATATAGAGGTTTGGAGCGATTTGTGTCGAGCAAAATCCAGAGAGCAGACGTCGATGACTTTTGTCGTTCGTCATTATTTCATTATACATTTGTTTTTGTTTTGATACCTTTGAATGCAATCAATTATTTATACAAAAATGCCTTTTTACCTAAATGAGAGATGGGAAGAATTTTCCCTTTTATGATTTGATTATCCCCAAAGAAGCATATATATTATTTAAAATATAATTATCTACCGACATGTGTTTCGTCATCTACGACTCATCAGAGTGACTGAATCTAGAGAGATTCGAAATCAGGATCCCATGGTTAGAAGCCTAACTCCTGTGCTGTGTTGTTCGTTTTTTGTTGTTGTTTTTTCTTGTTTTCTTTTGTTTTTTTTTTCGCGATACCTGTGAATGAATTCTATTATTTATCCGAAAGTGGATTTTTACCTAAATGCGAGTTAAATTTGGTACCCCAAAATAGGAAGCGGCATATATATTGTGTAAAAATATGATTATCCACTGACATTTATATATAACAGTAATAATAGACAAAAGCGTGTAGTTTATTTAATGAAATATATTTAAAATAAAAATGATGCCTCTCTCTATACACACACACATATATATATACATATATATATACATATATATATGCATATATATATATACAAACACTATAAAGGTATATATAACTTAGGTATATATTTTTATATAAACTCCGATATATACATATATTATATATGCACTTATATATTCGTATATATGCACACACACGCGCTTCTTTATATATATAAATGTGTGTGTGTTTGTGTGTGTGTTTGTGTGTGCATGTGAGTGTGTGAAATTGTATTTAAATGATTGCAGCTAGATTCTAAAAATTGCGTCGTCATCCGTTGGTTAAATATATACATGACACATTTATCGATTTTTTTTCACCTATTTTTGGCGCGTTTCTTTTTTCGGGAAAAATGCGACGAACGAAATACGATCATTTTTTTTTTTTTTTTGGTGTCATGTCGGGAAAAGATCGGCGCTTTCAAAATAGAAACACAAAATGCGGGTTGGAAATAGCTTCGAAACGTGGGGAGGGAGGATTTTGGTTTGAAAAGAGGTGACGTCACGAGGAGAAAAGATGAAAAAGAAAGGATGATATGTAGAAAAAAGATGGGTTATTTATAATAATTGTATTGATGATGATGATGATGATGATGATGATGATGATGATGATGATGGTGGTGATGATGGCGATGATGACGATGATGATGATGATGATGATGATGATGATGATGATGATGATGATGATGATGATGATTTCTTACACAGGTCATCTTCAGTGATACGTCATGTCTGCTAAATGTCCTCATCATGGCTTGCTTGGACAACCCCATTATTATTCATTGACTAGGTGTTATTACTAGGGCTATGACAACAGCATATTAATTTCCTTGTTTTGATTCTCATGTATATATCCATTGATATTTTATATATTTTTCTGTAGAATGATGTTGTTCTCGGTTGATTAATTGTGTCTGTGTCGGATATATACTTGAGAGTTAAAACAATGAAAAGAATATGGTGTTATCATAGCCCTTGTTATTACGCAAGCTATCACCAGCGATAGCGCCCTAATAATAACGTGAGATGATTCCTGGAGTCTTCCATAGATTTTCAGTGCTTTTCACCTCTCTCTTTAACAAGCAAAGGTGAATTAACACGTTATCTCAACATCCGCTTACGATTAATTTCTCGCTGACACTGGCCATTGTTATCATTGGTTTTATGTGCTAACCCCGCCTTGGTTCCTTTTGTTGGTGTTCTTTCTGTGTTCAGTTTAATTCCTATTGCATCATTAAAACCGTGTTTCTTTTCTTGTTGCAGACCATCTACCAGTTGGCCAGTTGTGTACAAATCCCAACATCGAATGGAGCCTTCTATCGTGTCTGAAACAGACACAATGTTCAATGAGGAAAATCGGAGATCCGCCGCTGTACAACTCATGTTCTCTACCGATTCAAGATGTGACGACAGGACCATTGACAACATCCTCAAAACGCAAATCTGAACGGTTCAACGCTTGGGGCCCAGCTCAACGCTTCAGACGACCCACGGTTATGGTATTTGGTGTGGTTTCAAGTGAGGGCCACATCGTACCACCTCACATCTTCGAAGTCGGCCTGGAAGTCAAAGCCAAAGTTGTCCTGGATGTGCTGAAGGATGTGGGGATCTGCTGGTGCAATCAGATATCCGCTGGCAAATACTGAGTGTGACAGCAGGACTCAACGCCGTCCAAAGAGATCCAGGCTTGGCTTCAGAGGAGTGCTACGACTTTATACCCTTCTCTCACTGGTCCCCTGCCTCCCCTGGCCTGAACCCGCTGGATTTCTTCGTTTGATCATACGCCGAGAAAATCACCAACATGAACTCTCACAACAGCCAGCCTGATCGCCGTTATTCACCGAGTATTTGCTGAGCTCCCGCCGGTGCTTGTGGAATAACATGCTACCAGTCCGGATTCGTACCAAGACGATGATCGAGGCTGAAGACGGCTAGGTTTATTAGATGTCAGCTCTACTACATAATCAAATTATCTGAATTGATTTTTTCAATAAAAGTTTAAAAATAAACCTGTAGTGTTGCAACTGTTTTTTTTTTATCATTGTCGTTTGTTGTATAGTTTCTGTGTTTTCTTTGATATCGCGTTTCTTATTCTATTTGAATATTGACATTATATTGACTTTCTCCATGTTTAGTACTCCTTCTAGTTTTCTGCGATGTTTCATGTACTTATTCTGCTTTCCTGTTTCCTTCATTTAAAATATGCGGTTGCAAAACCGGCAACTTATATGTTACTTTATTCCTGTAAATACTTATGACATCCGACGCAAGATGCTGCATGTTGAAGATCTAGCACATGTTACAGACCAAAACCGGAGACAGTATTGGACAGTGGAAACCGCGAGATCCTCTTGGACGCAGAGGTATAAATAGCTAGTCACACTCAAGCAAAGAAACGGAATACCAAAGTAGGCATCAGGGAGATAAAATCTGTCAACTCATAGATTTGGCCGGGGCAACTGTTCGCAGAGTGAATAGCAATGTGGCAAAAAATACAAATCGAATACAGTAAATTTGTCAGAGATCTGAAAAGAATGTAGAATACGACAAACCTCAGTAAAATACTAATAATTTAAGGAAAATCTTGATAAAACAAAAATAAAAATGAAACATAAAATTGACGAAACTAAATTGAAATCAAGGCCGGAATATTAAGGAAAACCATTTAATGCGGAAACCAACGCTTGTAAACTAGGAACGAATCAACTACACGAAAACTAAAGTGTAAATAGAAAAAAAATCAAATACATAGAAACAAAAAATGAAAGCCAGAATACAATAAAATGACCGTTAACCTTATTCCAAATAATTCTGCCGCAAAAATACCCTCGATACACACACATCTGTGCGACTAATAAAACACTGTGTGTGAAGAGCCTAAGAGAATAGACAGATCAGTGAGATAGCACAAGCTACTCCTCTACCGGTAAGGCGCGGAAGGAATTGGGATCATTAAAATGCATATTGCCATTCGAAAACATCGACATTCATCATAAATTAAAAATCTTAAACGACTTTAAACGATTATCAAAAAAGGAGTAGAGAGCTGGAAATTGGTGAGATTTGTTGTCACTCGAACACGAGTTTACACCACTTGTTATCAGTGAACAATTATTGGTAATCCCCTTGAACATGTTCTACTACAGAATAGAGGCCTTTCAAATGTGCAAGTAGGGGTAACTATCGTAGAACCAAAGTCAACGGTGCATCCAGCTTTGTCTTGAACTGTCAACAGGCTGATCATGCTTCCGGCAGTTTGGCAAATAGCACAACGAGCCGAAACGAAGCAGAAGTTTTCTAACGATTCCGATGAAATCGTCTGAGGCACAGTTGCTATGAGTTTCCACGTTGTGCACGATGATAAAAAAGAAGCATAATAAAAGTTTTCGGGAAATGTTTATCACTCGAACGCCTAACACAAACTACAGAGATAATTCTCAAACGGGAAAGCATCATATATATATATATATATATATATATATATATATATATATATATATATATATATATATATATATATATATATATAAAAGCATTTCAGCACGGCGTTGCCCGGGTGTTTGGAGGTGTATGTTGAGCAAAAAAAAGCGGTCAATTCTTCTAAAATTTGATCCCTATTATAAGCCCTTCAAATTTATTGTTTTGAGCTTAAATGAAGTTATTAAGTTATTAGTTATTTTAGATCTATGTCCAAGGAACCTATATCTAAGATTGGACATGAATCTAACTTGACAATCTATGTGATCGGTTATCGGTGACAAATTTTACTGTTAAGGGGTTAAAGTTCAACGATTTGACCTTTGCGAACTCTACCAAACTCCTTCGATAATTTTGGGTTTAAACACTTGAAATTTTAGATATAGATTCGTTGGATATGGATCTAACTTCATAACTTGATTTACGCCCAAAACAATAAATTTTAATTGATCATAATAGGGTCAAAATTTGAAAAAAAAATACTTTTTTTTTTTGCTCAGCATACACCTCCTGAAGTATTTTTAGGGTTATTTATTTAAATAGCTTTGCAAACATTTCAGGATGCTATTAATTTTAACCAATAGAGAAAAGGATAAATAATTAACCAACGAAAAGAGAAAAAAAAGGAACTTTATAAATTGTTTAAAACCAGTTAGATACATTTATCCCTGACGATGAATCCTGGAGAATTAGAAAGTAGTCTAACTTATGATAAATATGGTGATTACATCAGCCAGTTCCTGCCAGAAGTGAAGACTGTTATTCGGAAGTTGGAAAGGATCGAAAATAGAATAGACAAAAAACTCTATTTCATTTGATACTATGCTAGTATATCTATAAAGTGGACGTGTCTCTGTATCTGTGTCTGTGTGTCTGTGTACATTTCCCTACGCAATAACTATGTTAATTTTTTAGTCTACAGACTTGAAATTTGATATGCAGGGTACTGAGATTTGGGAAAATTTTTGGAATTCGTTTTCGGCCAGAAAGTTCAACGATTTGACCTTTGAGAACTCTACCAAACTCCTCTGACAATTTTAGGTCTAAACACTTGAAATTTTATATATAGGTTCCTTGGACATGAATCTTACTTAATAACTTGATTTGAACCCAAAACAATACATTTGAAGTGGTCATAATAGGCGTCAAATTAAAAAAAAATGACCGCTGCGGTCTCTACCAAAGTACTCAGAAAATGTCTGGTCTATACATTTGAAATTTGACATAAAGGCTATATAGAGATAGGGCAAGCTTTTTAATCGGTTTGGGTCGAAAATTTTTAGTTAGCAATATATAAATATATGTATCTATGCATGTGTCTATGTGTGCCTAAAACCTACGACACAGGCACCGAATTTTACCAAGAAGTCCGACAATTCAGACGACAAATACATAAAAATTGGCTAAAAACATTAATATCTTCACCTTCAACTGTAAACGTTTCTACAGGGTGGGGGGTCGCTTTTTTCGGCATTATTTTTGAAAGCCATTCACTCCTTTCGATTGTCTAGCCTTAATTTTAAAAAATGTCACTTCGTACGGGTTCGAGTCTGGCTTCCTACTACCACTTTTATTTTCTCAACAAACACATCTAAACACCCGGGTAATGCCGGGCTGAAATGCTAGTATATATATATATATATATATATATATATATATATATATATATATATATATATATATATATATGTGCAGCATTTCTTCACTGTGGCATATTTTATCAAATGAAATAGAGTTTTTTGTCTATTCTATTTTCGATCCTTTCCAACTTCCGAATAACAGTCTTCACTTCTGGCAGGAACTGGCTGATGTAATCACCATATTTATCATAAGTTAGACTACTTTCTAATTCTCCAGGATTCATCGTCAGGGATAAATGTATCTAACTGGTTTTGAACAATTTATAAAGTTCTTTTTTTCTCTTTTCGTTGGTTAATTATTTATCCTTTTCTCTATTGGTTAAAATTAATAGCATCCTGAAATGTTTGCAAAGCTATTTAAATAAATAACCCTAAAAATACTTCAGGATTTTATTATTATTATTGCTAAAGTTTATTTTATTAATAGTTGTTTGTTTTTTTTTTAGATTTTATTTGTAATGCTTCTAGTATTTCAAGTTTCCGTTATTATTGGGTTCTTTAAGTATAGATGTGTTGTCAACTATTTTTTTTTCTAAATTGAGAGAGAGGACAGGAAAGTTGGTTACTCAAATGGTGAAATATTGCGCTGTTTTTTGACGGATGCATGGTTAATTTCGACAAGGTGTTGGTAGTGGAACCAATATATATATATATATATATATATATATATATATATATATATATATATATATATATATATATTGGTTCACTTTTATAAAAGGGGTTCAACAATATTAAACAACCGTTAGTGAGTAATGAATTTCTCAACCATGTTATTGATGGACAAATTGAGGAATTTAAAAAGATTAACCTGAATAATACAGGATTCACATCTACACTTACTACACATATAAAACTTTATTATAAAAATCAAATGTACTATGCTTATAAAATAGACAAGAAGTATTAAGAACTATTATTAATAAAAATGTACAACCTATGGACCCTAACAAAAAATAAAATTAATCATTTAACTAACTAATAAGTCTTCCCATTCGACTTAGCTGCTTTATAGGACTAACTTAGTATATGAGTTAAAATGCCCTTTGGGAGACGGTGCCTCTGGCAATAAAAGTGAATATATATATATATATATATATATATATATATATATATATATATATATATATATATATGCATATATATATACATATATTCCTGTTTAACATTTCAAAAGCAATCATTAAATAAACAAAAAGACGCACATTAAACGCTCATGATTTTTTAATACACACGTGCGCGAGTTCGTTTCAATAAACACGTACTTGCCCATTATCGCCGAGGAACGATTAAGAATACTTCACTTTGATAAATTCAGTCTTTAGTACATACGTGCGGTTTGGATTTTGTTCTTTCTATCATCGTTTGCCACTGTATGCAGCCCATGATCTGTATGGTTGGATCGTCCAGTGGCTTCTCATCTTCTGTTAATTGAAATTAATTGAAAACGAACAAAATTTGTGTATAGTGATACAAGGAGACTTGTTGACAGTATTAAAGGCACTATTGAGGAAAAAGATCCGTTCACCGTGAAGGGTCCAAGATGAACTCTTAAAAGACTAGCAGTAGTATGTATAACTGCTTGCATTGTGTATTGCGTAGCATGAAACGGTAGTATCTGTATTAATATGAATTTTGGTAAAAATCGCACAAATAAAAATGCCACCGGAAAAAAATTACACGGCAAAAATGTCAACGGAAAAAATGGCACCATTAAAAATCGCAAAAGTGAATAAATAGGTTAAAATGGCACATTGACAACGAAAAAGTAGGACCGTTCGAGAAATGTGACTAAGCTCATTCCTCTAGCCAAAAATAGGACTACCCCCCTGAAATTAAATATTTTTAGTGGACAATTAGACAGTAAGTGGTAGGGTTAGCTGGTTTGTTTGTTTTTTGTTTTGATGAGGGCTAATCGCGGTAAACGTAAAAATGAAAATGTATTCTGATAGTTTGACCGATTCTTTTCGCAAGCAAATGTGAAAAGTCTTGAGAAATATAAAATGTTATTGCTTTTATATCCATTCTCTTTCATTCTCTATTCGTTTGACTATCCATCATAATCTATAACCCTAGCAAAGCCATTATCACGGCACCAACGGAAAGCCAGGTATATAAAATAAGCAGTAGGTTCTTTGATATGATGGGGGCACGTCTGAAATGAATGTTCTGTTTAGAGCACACCTGAAGTATGATAGTTAACTGTTGCGTTTACAAATTTTAATTCAAGCCATTATATAAAAAATAATTTGATAAAATCAACATTAGGTTCTCTATTTTGCAATATAGACTACCATATATTGTGGACTAAGTCACTGCGAAGAGGCATATGAAGCTATCTCCCTGTGAACCGCCATAGGTTTCTAAGTAGACCAGACAATCAATTTGAGTGAAAAATGTACGCTTTCCCTGATTTCGATGACAATAAAAATAGTAAGAGTGTTAAACACCAATTGATCATCATTCAATTTAACTTTTATTGGGTGGGATTCTACCTGAAATTTGTTTTATTATGTATTTTTAAGTCATTATCGAGATTGAAAGATATGACTATATCGTGGTGGTCATTTTTTTCTTATTCTCACGTAACGCTCGACACAACCAATATTCCTATTATCAAAAATGTTTCCTTGGATTATTTGCAAATGTAAATTTGTAAATCAAGTTTTCCAATTTTCCGTACAATACCATATTTTTTTAACAAGTAAAAGTCATTTTAATACAAGAAGTTTCCATTTTCAAAACTCAAAAAAATAAATTAAATTTAGGTAAATATGGCGGCGGTAAAATCTACTTGGACTTTTTTCAGATTATTATACATAAATATATATGATAAAACAATTATTAAATAAACGTTATAAAAATATTTTCTCTGTTTCTACAGAAGTTGAATCTAACTAAACCGACTTCTTCGAAAGTAAGTGGACTAGACATTTTTTTTTTTAAACTAGGGGAATGTGAGTTTAGTTCGCGCCTCTTAAACGGTCCGTTGTCAGAGTGACATTTTTTCCTATTTATTCACTTTTGCGATATTTACCAGTGTCATTTTTACCGGTGCCATTTTTACCATGCTATTGGAACATGGGCATTTTTCCGAACACCGTACTAACACACACACACACACACACACACACACACACACACACGCATACATACAAATATATATATATATATATATATATATATATATATGTTAAGATGGGACTATGATGAGCTACACACAGACACATATATATATAACTATATATATAAATATACATATATATATATATATATATATATAGCCCATCATAGTTCATCTTAACACATGTTTTGTAAATAACAACAGAATTGATAAGTTGACTTTGCTAGTTTCTATTACAAATTATTTATTTATTTATTTATTCGATTATTTAGTGTTTTCCTATTGGCGCTTTATTAAAATTTCTTTAAATTCTCGAAATTCGCACTATTCCTAACTCACTTCTTTTGCATTCTCTCCTTATGAATTGGTGTAAATTTTATTAAATTTTTCATATATCAGTTGTATAAGACGACTGCTAAATCACTAAACCATATTTGTTTAGCCAAGACAAGTCACTGCAACATCCGGTATCTTATGAAATATTGTTTTTTAAAGACGATTTTTTTTATTTCAGGGTTGTTTTATACACCAATATATATATATATATATATATATATGTCTTATACACCGAAATAAATTAAAAAGGACTAATAAGTCCGAAATATATTGAGATTTATAACACCATTGGATACAACAGGAAACAAAACTACTGTTGTTTAGAGTTGAAATAATTTTACTCTATATAAAAAAAAATCTCGCATTGTTCTTGGCTTTAATTTCACCTTACAATTTTCTTCAACAATGCTTCAAGCAAACGACAACCTACTTATATCCCTCAGTCTCGGCCAGACAGAGTTTGCACTCATAAAGAACACTCTTCCGCTGTCTTCTCTTGAAAAAGGACTAATAAGTCCGAAATATATTGAGATTTATAACACCATGTGATACAACAGGAAAAAAAACTACTGTTGTTTAGAGTTGAAATAATTTTACTCTATATAAAAAAAAATCTCGCATTGTTCTTGGCTTTAATTTCACCTTATAATTTTCTTCAACAATGCTTCAAGCAAACGACAACCTACTTATATCCCTCAGTCTCCGCCAGACAGAGTTTGCACTCATGAAGAACACTCTTCCGCTGTCTTCTCTTGAAAAAGGACTAATAAGTCCGAAATATATTGAGATTTATAACACCATGTGATACAACAGGAAAAAAAACTACTGTTGTTTAGAGTTGAAATAATTTTACTCTATATAAAAATAAAAAATGAAAAATCTTGCATTGTTCTTGGCTTTAATTTCACCTTATAATTTTCTTCAACAATGCTTCAAGCAAACGACAACCTACTTATATATATATATATATATATATATATATATATATATATATATTACTATTATTATTTTTTTAATACAGTAATCTACGTACACGCGTGTTTCGAGTTAATTAACTCTCATCAGCGTAGCTCAACTTCAGACAATCTATATATATATATATATATATATATATATATATATATATATATATATATATATATGCGAGAGGGGGGGTAGAGATAATTTCTATCTGCACGTGTTATATATGGATTCTTTCTAGATTATTTGATGAGGGATCCGACGGATGAAAAGCGATTCGAGTAAAAATCGATTATCCCATTATATCAGTCAATTCTTGTCAGAACAAAAAAAACTCATTAGGAAACTAGAAAAGATACGAACTCGCAGACGTAGATAGAATTGCATAACATATTTTATGAGA
>NC_136521.1:691767-696767 GCF_053919585.1 Euprymna scolopes | reverse complement strand
CTCGCCAACTTGTGATCAGTGTCACATTCAGTACTCCGCATGGCGCCAACAGTATATGCATCTCGAAGGTCGCGTTTTCGAGTTATGTTGAAGTTAATTAGGTGACCATTCTATGAACGTGAGTGTATCCAATTGGCTTTGTGCTTCAGTTTACGGCGAAAAAAAAGTGTTACAGATAGCAAGATTAAATTCTGGACAAAGTTCTAGTAGTTTAAGGCCATTAGCATTCATGGTTCCGATACCATAGCGGCCAAGAGGACTCCAGGCCTCATAATCTTTCCCAACACGGACATTGAAATAACCAAGAATAACAAGTTTTTCATGAATTGGTGTAGATGCAACTACAGAGCGCAGAGAATCATAGAAACATAGGATAGCACCTTCATTCACTTGAAGGGTTGGTGCATAAATCGAAAGAATAGATATGAATTTGTTGTGTGAGAGAGGAATACGAAGTTTCATGATGCGATCACAGATACTGGAATTAAATTCCATAGTATCAACCATGGAGGTTTTACTCCCAAAACCAACTCCACCATTTTTCCGGATACCCTCCGGTTTACCAATCTAGAAGAGTGTAGCCTGATGATACCTCTGTCATTTGATCTTCTCTTGAGAGACGGGTCTCTGACAGAGCAGTAATATCTATATCAAGTCTCCGTAGCTCTGTAATGACAAGCGCTGTCACGCGCTCTGGACAGTTGGATGACGGTTTATATTAGATCGAATGAAAGATTGTAAAAACATTTTTTTTTACGGGAGTCTGGAAAATGACAAGCACCCTCAACACAAGCCTGTCAAAGTGGCTATATTTGTTGTTTTTTTTGGGTTTTTTTTTTGTTGGAAGACCTAAGATATTTTGTTATTTGGGAAAAACTCAACAACAGGAAATGCGAGGATGTTAGACGAACATATTGTACTGGCTGAGTGATGGTTGATGACCTCGAGGTTATGGGATTTTTAGTCTTGAATGGGGTCTCAGATCGTTTGGGCTTAGCGTGATTTGATTGACTGGGGAGACTTCCACCCCACTCACATCGGGTCGATACGCTCTAAAATTAAACATTTTGCTTTTTGAATTCGGGAAGAACAGATCATATAAACCCGCCGTTCCCTGAAGAGGGGTCCCATCCACCTATCTCAGCCAACCGTATGTCGTGTCTGTGAAGAGATTTGAGACTTTGGAAAAACTTGCTACGAATTGAATGAGAATTGTAAAAACATTTTTGTGCATAATTTTGTGAGAATTAAGCTTCTGTAGATGACTACTATTGTTTGTATTTCTTCCTGCCTGCCGCTTCGATATTCGCTTTCAGCATACCAGATTTCATGTAACAACCTATGAGAAGAATAGATGACATGAGCCGAGAATTCTAGAGAAATAAGAGTCCTTAACCACCTCACGTGAGGGGGTTACAGTTTGGTGCGGTGACCAGGATCTGACCTTGTGTTGCCATGGAAAAAGAGAAAAAAATGCTGGGATTGCGTTATAATCTTACAGTTTGGTGACCGCGACAAGAATAATCGACCCGAAAAAAGGGTGAGACTCAATATTTCATTTTTGTTACCACGGAAATATATATATATATATATATATATATATATATATATATATATATATATATATATATATATTACATATATATTCAATGTCTATATTGGTCTATATGTGCATATGTATATTTGTATACAGTTGCTTCGCGGACATAGAAATTTTGCAACAGTTTTTTTCGCCGACACATTTTAATATCTTTGACTAGATGATCAAGATTTATCCTCTTTGTTTTCTTGCTCAAATATTATGTCACTTAGTGATCTTAAGCTTAGCAATTAGTTTGAACTTTACAGTTCTGAATTTTTATATGACAGCTGATTGTTTGCATTTCTTGTATTTATCGGACTATTGTTCTCATCTAGATTAAATTTGTTCTAAAAATAGAACGCCTGACCTATCCTTAAATATATCACAACTTTTGCTTTCGTTTTGATCATATTTCATTTAACTTGTCTTAATTGATAAGAGCTAATGGATTTCTTCTCAGTCGTTGTGAGACCAATAAGTTTTTTTCATTGAGAATATTATACCGCAATTTTATAAAAGCTATCTTCATAATTTTATTTTGCTCGTGTTTAACAATGGAAAACTTTAATTATTGCAATCACTATTGGATTTTTTAAACTTGATTCACTACATCTATTTAATCAATTTTTACTTCGGATTTTAGCAATATTTGCAACATTTTCTTCGTCGTGACTGAACTTCATTTATAATATCATTTTAGTCTAGGCATTTCCGCATTATAAACGTTTATAAAAATTTGATTTCTCATAAGTTATGTTCTTTTATTTATATGCTAACCAGCAAAACTATAGTCTACCTAGGAATATTATTTTACTAATTATATTTCTTTGATGATAACAGCGATTCTTTGAAACAGCATATAATAAGGAACTTTTAAAGTTTTCACTTGTATTATTTGTTGATTAATAGATCGCTGTATGTATATATATTTTTTACATAGGCATAACCACTTATGAAGGCCCAGATACCACTCTAGGATAAGGGTTAAGAGTATTCAGTGGTAAATTTGTTAACTTAGGTAGAACGATTCATCAAGAACTTGTTTACATTGGACTTGAAGACAACCATATTGTAGTCATCTGGAAAGCAGGGAAATGGAAGACAATTCCACAGGCGTGCAGTTCTAAGAAAGAAGCATTGTTCATGGAATCTACGTTTAGGTTTAGACACAGATAAAGTGTGGAGGGGAATTATTGATAGTGTTTATAGATAGACGACTATATATATATATATATATATATATATATATATATATATATATATATATATTTATATATATAGGTGATAATTTGTGTGAGGGCAACTTTCAACTTATATACGACATGAACCTTTTATCTACAGAGAAGGAATTAGGTATATAGGATATTCATACATGTGGAAAACTTTTTAATCGGTGTTCATTTCGAAAAAGCTTTTTGAAAAATTGGTACTTGACGAGGGATCATGGGGTTTTATCTGTTTTTCATCTGTTTACCAACTGTGCATGCGCGAATCCTTCACATAAAAGCTTCCTTAAGTTAAGAATAAGAAAGTTTGAAAACAATTTTTAAAGATCGTGGCAGGTTGGCTTTATGTTTATTGTACTGACTAACTTTCTTTAAATTTTGGTTTCGATCTCAGATCGTGTGTTTTCATGTCTCAGAATCTTTCCGGTTTTATTATCTTCATTTTTTTTACAGAATTCAGCGTCAAGTTTAATACCGGTCAACGCCCGGTACATCTGCTTGTATATATATTCATTTTTTTTTTAAATTTTATAAGTTCGTCTAAACATTCCACCTTTTCTCAGAAACTACCGGTACAAACTGGTTGAATTTTGTATGTTATGAGAAGAGTAATATAGATTAAAAAGGATTAGTGTTTGATGCAAAAATGATTACAAAGTTTAGCATATTCAACGATCAATTTCGCATGAGCCACTTATTTTTAGTCAAAAACTATTATTTGGACCCCAATTTAACGGGGGTTTAAATGTATCGATCCATCTTTCCACTCTCTCTCTCTCTCTCTTTCTCTTTCCATATATATATTAGAGGTAAACAACTAAGGATGTTTTAACGAAATTAATGCAAGTCTGCTCAATATTGAAGTAGGTCAAGATATACATTTTATTTGTTTAACATCAGTATTTATAAGTCGCTACACATTCATAAGCATGTTTCAACTATAAATTTTACCTATTTTAAGTCAACGTTTATTAATTTTGCCCTAATTAAACAGGGTTAAAGTCTATCTATCTTTCTATCTATTTATTTCTTTCAAGCTCTTTTTGCTCGCACCTTTTCTCTCTCTCTCTCTCTCTCGCTCTCTCTCTCTCTATATATATATATAAATTTAGAGAGAGAGAGAAAGAGAGAGAGAGAAAAAGAGAGAAGTTCCGTTTGGAACACACCTGCTATACTAAGAATATTAATCATTTTCATCGTGGGTAACGTCGATACCCCCACACCAATTTCAAAAATAAAAGAACGGATAAAAACATGTAAATGTAATACGTGATATGCTCTCCACCAGATATTTCGGCAGAAGGGATACAAAGAGAAGAAGATATGGAGAACTTGTTGTTGCCTATACGTTGAACACCCAAAATAAAAATCAATCAATCAAAACAACTTTTGTTTAAATATTTACATAAACTAAACATTTTTCTGTCTACAAGAATTATTTTTTCACGCTAGAAACTTAGTAAATTATTTTGGTGAAGAGTTTTTTGTTTTTGTTTTTATGTTTAAAAGTTTACTGGGAGAAATAACTCTGTTTCAAAAAAAAAAAAAACAAACGATGTCGGAAATAAGAATTCCAGATAAATCAAATTAATTAAATATATTATCAATATAAATTTTATTTAAAGTCGATTACATAACAATCTTAAATAGCACACTTAAAATAATTCTATCGCTAGAAATATTTACTAACATACAGCTATTTAGTAAAAACGATTTTCTTTGCTGTTATACGCCAATGAGGTGATCTCTTTATTGTATCTTTTGCAGGAATCATACTATATATAGAAATAAATGAAATAATAAAGTAATATATTTTTTGTATATATTAATCAAATTGTGAACAAACAAACAAGCAAATAAACAGACAGGAATACGAATTTATATATGTAGATATATAATTCCAGGTTAATATTTTCCAGATGTAAACAAATAATGGCGTGTTTATATGGATAATGCAAATGTGCTCATATTGAAGTATGGCAAGATATACTTTTTTATTTCTTTATTTGATTACATAAATATTTACATGTCGCTACGCATTCATGAGAATGTTTCGGTCAGCCATTTACAAGAAACTAAAAACTTCCTGTGGATTTTTCATTAAAGGCCAAACATTTGCATAATCAATATCGCCTGAATATCTCTAATTACTTAGAACTGACTGACCGAAACATGCTCATGAATGTGTAGCG
>NC_136521.1:681767-689267 GCF_053919585.1 Euprymna scolopes | reverse complement strand
TACAGATATTTCTTTTTTACAAGTCTTATGGCGATAGAGGCGAGGCGACGTGTACAGACCTAACAAGTTCGTACTCTCAAATCTGCACACAGTCAGCTTAAAGCTTAATATTATTGTTTGTTTGGATGGACTGGGACTAGTCTATGTTGGGCCTTTTTGCGACTGAGCAGCCCTTTTAAGGGAGAGCGCCGTTCACTCAGATTATGGGAGAGGTTTAGAAAATATGACTTTAAAATCGTCTGTTCCTATTTTCAGCTGGTTAGTTACCTGCGGCTGACCGTTGTTTATTTCTGTAGGGGAAATAAATGGGAAAATAATGGAAATAATTGTAAAAAAAAGAAAACTAAATTTAATATTGCTACCTGGATCGTCAGGGTACTTCTTAGTAGGAAAGACTCGGTTAATCTAGAGCGAAGTACAGCTATTGTTGCCAGAGAATTAGCTAGATACACTGTACATATTGCTGCTCTCTGAAACTCGTTTTAGTGATAAAGATCAACTTAGTGAAAAAGGTGCACTGTATACGTTTCTCTGGAAAGGTTAACCCAAGGAAGTAAAAAGGTTAGGAGGAGTTATTTTTTTCTATCAGGACAAAGATCACCTCCTTGCTAAATTAGTGATCGAATCATTTTACTGGGGATATACTTACCTTTCGTGTCAGTTATCTCAGTATATGCCCCTTACTTTGGATAGTAAGCAGGATATAAAAATGAGTTTTTATCAAAATCTAAGTAATAGTATCAAAGGGATACCAAAATCCGACAAGAATTTGTTGCTTGGATATTTTAATGCACGGGTTGGAAGTGATCACTACACGTGGGGGGTCTTAGGAAAATATGGCTTTTGCAAGGGAAATGATAATGGGGTTCTTCTTTTGCAGTTTTGCACTGAACATAACTTTACACTATATAACACCTACCAACAAAAACCCATTCACAAGGTAACTGTAATACACCCTAGATTAAAACGGTTATATTCTTGATTATGTTATCATGAGCAAGGGTGATATTCAACATATGTATACAGTAAGATTTATGCGGGACGCAGACTGTGACAATTTTACTCGTGCTAAACTTAAGTTGTGTGTAAGGAAAAAGGTCAGAGCTAAAATAAGTTTTTTTTTTTTACACAGTGATCACCACTTATCAAGGCCCGGAAGCCACTCAGGGATAAGGGTTATTGCAAGTACATTACGTTAGTGAGGAGATTTGCTGAAATGTTTACTTAAGGGGGCGGTTCATTGGGAATTTGTTAACATTGGACTTGAAGACATCCAAGTTGTAGTCCGGAGGGAAGCAGGCAGGCAGAAGTGTGAAACTCTTAGGACCTCATTTATTAATATTTCATTTGATGGCACTTGAGGACGATTCAAGTCACAAGTATGTAGCAAAGGAGCTGAAATGCTTGGCTTTAAAAAAACTGAACATCGGGATTTATTTGATGAAAATGATTCTACAATTACCAATCTTTTGGAAGAGAAGAAAAAGGCTCACAAGATATGTTGTGTTCTAATGGATCAGTTAAAACAACTGTGGAAAACGTGTATAAAGAAGAAATATTAAAAGTACAGCGTGAGACTTGCCGATTAAAAAACAAGTGATGGGTCAAACTGTTAGCAGATATCTAGACAGATTATGACCGTAAAAAAATCCAAAGATATGTATTACAAAAGCAGACAAGCATTTGGACAGCAGCCTGCAACATTGATGCCTGTGAAATTCCAAAATGGTTCTACCCTTTTCAACAACGCTGAAGGGATGAACAGAACATTTTCGAAATCTTTCTGATAAATCCTCTGAAATAAATCTTTCTGATAATTCCTCTGAAATTGATAGTCTCCCTCAAACGGAGACCGTTGATGAAATGATAACTAATCTCACTATTTATGAGACCAAAAGAATATTAACAGAAATTAATAAGGGAAAAAAATCCGAACTTGATGGAATACCTGTTGAATTCTTGCTATTTGGAGGTGATAGCGTTATCAACAAAGTCCATACACTAATCAATGCGGTTTGACATGGTAATCCTATCCCTCAGGATTTGATTAATGCAATATTGATTGAGGAAAAGGAGTCAAAATCTGATTTGCTTTAAGCAGTGGGAAAGGTTTTAGCAAAGATGGTAAATCGTTTGCTGGAATAGATTTGTCCTTCTATCATCACAGAAAATCAATGCGTTTTAGACCTGGCCCCGGCACAATGGACAGGATATTCCCTGCCCGACAGCTAATGGAAAACTGTATGGACTAGCAAGTACCTCTGTACAAAGGTTTTGTCGATCTCACAAAAGCTTTTGATTCTATCAATCGCAATGCACTCTGAAAGATTCTAAAGAAACTAGGCTGTCCTACTAGTTTTGTGGAGTTGCTTCAGCAGTTACACTATAATATGAAAGTCCGAGTGAAATGTAATTGATCTCTGACTGATCCAATTTCAGTTGAAAACGGTGTGGAACAAGGTGACATATTTGCTCCTACATTATTTTCCACATATTTAGCTGTGATGCTGGTGCATGCTTTTAACAATTGCGATATTGGGCTGAAGTTTCGGTTGCGCACATCAAGTAAAAGTTTTAACTCAGAGGTTTTAATGCGGCACTGGCTATGACCTTAAACTATATCTGATGGTGAGACCTCAGCTTGCGGGCTTTGGAGAGTGTGGAGTCACCCTGTAATTACCATTGCTTCCAGGTCCACTCTGACCCTGGGTGGTCGTACCTGTTAGGGTCCCAACTATAAGTTAAATAGAAACTAACTTGAAAAAAATATTTTATTAAAAAATTTTTCTTCAAAATAACTGGATTTGGCATTAAATAACCTGAAAAGGGTTGATATGCTATAAAAAAAACAACCAACTAACCAACCAACGTCTTAACACAAAGTCGAAAACTGTTCAGAACTTTGTTCTTGAACATTTATATGCAGATAACGTAAACATTATTTCACATTCAGAAGCAGACACATAGATGATTATGGACAGATTATCTTGTAAAGCTTTGGGACTTACCATCAGCCTCAAGAAAACATATGCGATGTATTCCCCTCCTATAGGAATGCCATATGTTTAAGCAAACAACTTGGTTGATGGTGAGAAGTTAAATGTCACGGACAATTTTGTATATCTGGGTAGTACGCTTAGTAAGGGCTATACGCTTGATGCTGAGATAAATCACAGAATAGCCAGAGCAAGTTTTGCTTTTGGCAAACTAGAGAAACGTGTGTGGTCGGATAGAATCACATCAGAAACAAAGCTAAGTGTTTACGAAGCATACGTTATTATTACGCTGTTATATCAGTTAGAGACTTGGGCAAAATATAGAAGGCATCTCGAATTATTGGAAAGGTTTCATCAAAGTTGTATTCGGAGAATATTTCATATTAACTGAAGAACTCTAACGCATGGCACTGTAGTTCTTGAATGATCAAATAGTAATAGCATAGAAATGAAAATCATTCAAGATCAGATGCGGTGTTCTATACATTAAGTTAGGATGGAGGACAAAAGACTTCCTAAATATCTGTTTTATGACGATATAGATTTGGGGTAAAAGATCACAACATAAACCAAGAAAAAGGGTTCACTCAAAAACAACTATACTTAACAATAATTGAGATGAATGTATATGACTGGAAAGCCAAGCGAAAGATCAATCACAGTGAAGAAAAAGCACCAGAGGAAGTTGTAAGATTTTTGAAGAGCAGCCTGTAGACCTATCTGTCTTAAAACGTGTTTTATAAAAGAAGGGCATAAATATAATGTCAGAGAAATTACAATAGGAACTGAAGGCAGTGGCAGATACCTTTTGTAAAAAGCTGGTTTTGTAAATCATCTGAGATTACACAATCAAAGATAGGAACGACAGTCTTATGAGGAGGCTTTTAAGAACATCCGGCAACGCTAAGTTGTCATAGCAGTGGTCTAATCTGAATATCTAAATGTAGCCTGACACGACATCCGAAGAGTTACAATATTATCACGCGATCACCTTTACAAGAAGGAAAGATTTTATGTCACATATGTGTACTTTCATGTAGGACAAAACGATTAAAAGGCACCTACGTGCACAGAGACGCACAGCACTTATATGAAGAGTTGTCAAACTTCTGTCAAGAAGTAGCAATCATCACACACGCGCGCACGCGAACACACACATACACGCGCACTAAGCTCGAAACCAACACATTTCGCTTTATTATCGTATCAGTTAGCGTATGACCAAAATTAATATGTATACGAAAATTGCAAAAATAACGTTGTTTATACTTCTAATTAGCTCATGCGCAGAACAAAAATAGGCATAGTTAAATAAGGCCTGACCAAGGTAAATGTTAATTTCGTTTCTGACACTTTAGGGACTATTTTACCGGTTAAAAGGCAAATTGAAAGTATGCTACATGTTCAAATATTCTACATATGTAAATTCGATTCGGTAAACCAAATAATCAGAGAGGAGTTTTGTAGAGATTTTCGCACACACACCACAATGTCACTTCATAAATAAATATATATATATATATATATATATATATATATATACATCTAGAGAGAGAGAGAGAGAGAGAGTGAGAGAGAAAGAGAAAAGGAGAGAGATAGAGAGAGAGAAAGAGACACGGAAATATTTTAATGGGCTGCAACGTTTTCATTTTAAATTCTACGAAATTACTCAGAATGTATAAACTATGCATGAATAGAATTTAGCGCAATAGTGAACTGAAACTAATGATCTAATAAGAAAAAACTGCAAATAGGCAACTAAGTTGACATTCATGTAGTAACGTGCATATACATGACTGAGTATATTAAAAAAGTTTACTTTAATAATTTTTAACAGAAAAGTAGGCTTTTAATATCAATGTCAGATATATATATATATATCAATGTCAGATATATATATATATATATATATATATATATATATATATATATATATATATATATATATATATACAAGTTTGAGGCTTGACGTTGCCCGATCGGACAAAAACTTAACATGATATTTTTATTCATGCAGATTGCGTATGTATAATTATAGAATCAATCCTGTATTGATTATTATATATTACGAAAAATAATTAACCTAGTTACCTAATTGGCAAAAATTAGTATTATTATTATTATTATTATTATTATTATTATTATTATTATTATTATTATTATTATAACAACAACAACAACAATAATAATAATAATAATAATGTCGTTCATCAAATTGTTTACAATATAATGTAATCTTTACAATATCACGTAATCACGTCATCATGTAAAAAAGAAAATTATATAGTTATAAGGACAAGGTTTCAAGGATGTGTTGTAAAATATTCCCCCGTATTTTTTTATGTATAAGAGCAGAAAGAATGTTTTTTTAAGATCACATTTTCTCGATTTTTGATACTCATTGGATGAATTTCTATACAAAACATTTATAAGAATAATGTCAGAACAATAAATTACCTTTGTGTGAATTTGTAAACGATAGGCATAGCCATTTCGGAACCGGGGAGGAAGGAACTCGCAAAGACACAAAGTGACTTTTGTATAATAGTTTATATATATATATATGTATGTATATATATATATATATATATATATATATATATATATATATATATATATGTGACTTAAAAATGTGGATTACCAACTAAATAACTGTATTTTGTTTCTTCCTTTCTTTTTTTCTTTTTTATTTTCTTCTTTTTCGATTTTCTTTCTTTCTAACCATCGGGACCAATTAAGCATGTCGAATCTTTCGAGGCGCGACAAATAAATCACAAGTTCTCTCACCCCCGAAAAATATGCGTCAACCACTTTCTTATCACCTCCTCTACCTTATTGCTCTGACTCTCATGCAAGCTTCGACCGGGACACCCATCTTCTCTCCACGTCTCTTTCCGGCAAGTGACCATACTCACCGAAGTTCGCATCGGCACTCAATCCGAGTGGCTGACCTGGCTAGTACCAGCCCCTTTTTTCTGTGGAGGCTAGGGTTAGGGACCTACGAGGTGCACGTGATAATGTTATAGAATCACTACAGTCTGAAAACAATTTCTTATCCTAACCCTCACCCTAAACTTGACCCTAAAACTAAACCCAACCTGATTGGATGAGAGCATTATTCGATAACATTACCGTGCACCCTCCCAGTCGTTATATGCCGGCATTAGGTATGGTGCATTTCATTCCAAGGAGGTTCAACCGGTAATATTATACATCTGTTACATTTTTTAGGCTAAAAAATAAACAAATAAGAATAAATAAATGATACTTGTACAGTTTACGGACCGTGTTGAAAGCCATTATTAAAAAAAGCTGGCGTGCTATGTGAAATGTTTTTTTTTATTTACTTTACAATAAAATTTAATACACAAAATTGTATCTTTAACGTTTACTTACTGTGTTTAAATAACGTTATTGATTAGGAAACCATTTTTAAAAAATGCTGGAATTTTTTACTTCCACCTTCCAATTTAATAAACAAAGGGATACTTTTCTTTAAAACAGACCGTGCTGTAATTACGTTATTTTTTTTAGACAATTAGACTTGGTATAGGGAGGACGAACTTTGTAAATATTTTGTATTATTACCGAACAGTTTAATAAACCAAACGGTAATTGTAACGTTATTATTTAGAAAACCATTTTTAACATGTGGAGTGGGGTTTGTAAACTATTGTGCGCATTCACCTAAAATTTTAATTAAAAACAGATACTCTATAAATTAAATTATAATCCGTCAAATCAGCATACAAAAATAAAAAAGAAAGAGAACAGAAAAAAATGTTCGGTTCAGAATTAGACAAGAACAATATTTTAAAACTAATCATTTTAAGTCTCGGACAATACAAGCATTAATTATAATTGAAAGTTCCTATCTGAAATCTAGCACAGTAAACTCGATAAGTACTGGATAAATAATGTAAGAAAAGTGTTTGTTTTATTTTCCAAAAGTACATTATTTAAAAGGTTAATAAGCACTCTACCATAATAATTAAAGAGTTTTCATGCTTTTATTTATCAACATAGTTTATTTCAAATACGATACACGGATTATTACCTATCATTAACAATTCGATACCTTTTATACAATGGCGTTTATTTGGCTTGAAAATAGACCTCATTTTTCGATATTAATTTTTCATAAAAGCTAAATCGTTTTTCCTCTTTTTGGATTAGATTGAGATTAACAAACGAAGCTATTTCTTTGCTTTAACTGTATTCCCATTGAATTAATCTATACATGAAATTGACACTTTTATGTAAACCTCTCAAAATCATGAATGCACCAATCTAATGTAAAGATCGAATTTTAAAGAAAGATGAGTATTGCAAAGACAGGAGATGCCTATTAATTTAAGAATTCAAACAACCAAACGTGTAGGTCTTGGAATGAAGCTTCCTTTATAGGAAGCTGTATTATAATCAAATATCAAAATAGCGAATTGCTGGGTATTATTAGACCAACGTGTCAAACGAACTGGAGGAAAAAACAGGCAATAGATCG
>NC_136521.1:661767-671767 GCF_053919585.1 Euprymna scolopes | reverse complement strand
GAAAAAATATGATGAAATAAGACAAGTTTGGTTTGAGCGGCATTAAAATTAACCAGCCATTATTTCCTCATTACACCACGTGCTCAAGATGAGAAGAGAGAGAATCAGAAAACCTCAGTCATTGTTGGCCTTTGAAGTGTTGCCATAGATTGTGGTACGGTCAGCATAAATGTCTACGAATGACCTAAGAATGTGCTTTGGGAGATCATTGATGAAGATCAGGAAGAAAGTTGAGGGATACCAGCATTGACACTTTGAACTTCTTATTTCTGCCAATCGACGACTACTATTATAAACCTATCAGAGGGAAAAGAATAAAGTAATTGAGATGACATTTCCAGCTATTCCGTAGCTGGCAATCTTCATGAAGACCTTTAAGCCATACTCTGTTAAAAGCCTTTTATATATCAACAGCTGTGGCTTTAAAAAAGAAGTAGTACTAACATTGTTCAGCATTTTGTGTAGTAGTCGATCAGCACTTATCAAGGCAAAGAGTAACTCGAGGATATGGAATAATAATAATTTGCTTTTCTTTATTCTGTAATCTACTTCGTTTATGTTTTCTATTATTTTTCTTTCTTTTTATTCCACTGTTCTTGTTTATTATATTTAATTACTTCTTTTGCCATTCACACCTTTCTCAGTCTCAGTAACTTATCAAAGTAAGGTGCTTCCTCAAGACGAGTGCCGTTCATTTCAACTTTGGATGCATTAAAGAAAACTAGCATATTTTCTACCCCATTGGACCACGTTGGAACAGAGAAAATAAGAAAGATCCTGGTTTTTGTCGGCCTTTTAGGTGTTGATATAGATGGTCAGTTCGTCTGCATATATGTTAAAGAATGATCGTAGACATAATCTCGGAGATCGTTGGTGAGGATCAGGAAGATAGTTGGGTCCAGGACGCACCTGATGCACGCCAACGTTGATACTGTGAGCTTGGAAGTTCTATCAACGACTACTTTAAGAACCTTATCGAAAAAAATGTTAAATCGAATATACGTATTAGATATGTTAATGGGTTGATAATCCCAAAGTTCACAAAAGAGTTCGGATTTATTTACCTCCCCACGAAATCAAATAAGACACAAGGTCCTTTTTTAATGAAGGGGAGGGAAACCGGTACCCCCAAAAAGTGGGCACTCTGGCAGTATCAAAATAAATAGCAATTGTCTGATATAAAGGGTTCCCCCACATTAACCAAACCTAATTGACTTTAAAACGTCCTGGCCTGGAAGGACATGCGTTTGCGTTACCTATGCCAGATAAGTAATCGAAAAATCCGTAAGTATATACATTGTTTTACTCGGAAAATGTTAGATATATAATTTAAATTTCACCAAATTATGGTATATTTAAATTTTGAGAACAGTTCGATTCAATTACAGAATCAAGCTTATTTTCACAGTTTTCATTAGAAAACTTTCATGAAAGCCTCCCACCGCTTCTTAGTTTTACTCTGTATGAACTTAATTAAACTAAATATAGCTTAAGCTTCCTTCCTTACGCTTCGTGGCTGTGTACTATAATTTATAATGGTTGGTTAATAATTTGAGATATAAACATATACATATAGCTAACTTCATATCGGAATGATAAGGAGGAAAAAATAATTGAAAGTAGACAGATTAATAGGATGAGAAGGGGAAGACAAAATAATGAGGCAGATAAAAAGAAATAGAATAAACATGAGAAGGTGGGGTGGAGTAGGAAGAGGAGAGAAGATGAAAAGGAAAAAGAAGAACCTTTCCGACTAAAGAGTCTTCGTTCTAACATTCACAGGCACATACAGTGGAACAACTACAGAGAAGATAATGCCAAGTCTCCTGCAAAAAAGCGGGATCCCTCTACCCTGCTAAAAAACTTTCTCATACCTGCCAGAATAATTACAAAGCAATCATTCACCCATGGGTGAAGTATTATTCTCACATCTAGACTGGTGCATCAACTACTGTCCAACAGAGCCTAAAAACAGAGAATGTAATGTCCTGAATTATTTACCAATCTCCAATCACTGTCCCATCGCCTCAATTTTGTTCCCTTTTGTATAGTTTTACATATACGTGAATAAAATGTGACATGATGAGCTTGCTTCCGTGATACCGGCACGCCAACCAACAAAATCACACCCTTCACTGTAGATGTTCACATATGCTAAAATAATTATGTATTCAAAGTACTAATATTTGAAATGTTTTTGCTGCTTCCTGTTTCTGCGACTATGCGAACATACAGAAATTTAAATGTAATGTGAATAAATATCTCGCTGCACACCTTAACACTTAGGAGGCTTACTTAGGCATTGACCCTAATAACAGTAGCGACTTAGTGGTTTGGAGTTAATAAAATGAAAACAATAAATTAAGTGAAGGAAGCGAGGGATGTTGAAGGAAAAAGTGAAAATTGGAATTGTGGCAAGAGAGAAAGAAAGAGAGGGGAAAGGAAAGAGTGGACGAGGTAAAAATAATAATAATAATAATAAGTAGTAGTAGTAGTAGTAGTAGTAGTAGTAGTAGTAGTAGTAGACGGGGTCGAGTTTATGAGCATGATGCATATGAGACTTGTGAAAGAAGGGAGAGACGGTAAGAAAGTGGTTGAGGGATATTTTCTGGGGTTGAGAAAACACGTGATTTATTTGACGCGCCTCGAAACGTATAAGATGCGTAATTGATCTCTGTGGAGTGATATAAAAAAGAAGAGCAAAGAAAAAAAAGGGAAAAAGATAAAGACGTAAAAAAGAATTAAAGAAAGAATACAAGAAAGTAAATGTAGTAGCATAACGAGCGAGAGATGAGAAGAAAGTAAAGAAAATGAGCGCAAACCAAGAATGAAGTCGGAGAAAGAATAGAAAGAAAGAAGAAAGAGAACAGAAGGAAAGAAAGATGTAAATTAATAAAAGAAAATATAACAAAAAAAACTAAGAAGAAAGGTAGGACAAAAAAAATAAACAGATGAAAAGAAATGTATACTAGCATACCCCCTCCCCTGCGTTGCCCGTACGTAGGATACGCTTAAACATGATAAATTAATACATGCATATTTTCTATTTATATCACGACTATTTCCTTTTGGTGGATTGATTTTTGCTATTTCTTCTGATTCATTGATTAATATAATAATTAAGTGAATGCTTTCGTGCTACGGAACAGGTACTGTAAAGAATTGTAAGTGTTAACCGAAATAAAGGAATGAATGGTAACATGGTCAACACCATGATATTTGGAATATAGACTTTTGTCATTTATTCACAATTGTGGTGGTTGACTACTTCTTTATTTAATATGAATCATTCTGTCGCATAATAAATTTAATTGTAAATTTTAATGTACTGTTTCAATTTCTGTTCTCTCTCTCTCTCTCTCTATATATATATATATATATATATATATATATATATATATATAGAGAGAGAGAGAGAGAGAGAGAGGATGGAGAGAGAACATAAATTGAAACAGTACATTAAAATTTACAATTAAATTTATTATGCGACAGAATGTTTCATATTAAATAAACAAGTAGTCAACCACCTCAGCAGAAATAACCTTCTATGTGACATGCAATATGGTTTCCGTTCTGCTAGATCTACAGCAGATGTGCTAACGGTTATATTTCATAGGATTAGTGAATCTTGCGACAAAAGTTTCCTTTCTAGAGCAATTGCTCTTGAAATATCAATGGTATTCTATAAGGTATGGCATAAAGGCCTACTTCACAAGATCTCCAACTACGGTATAACTGGAAATGTGTTCTCAATTATTAAATCATTTCTCTCTGATATGCTTATAGGAGTAGCGGTTGATGGGCAGAAATAAGAAGCCCACAGTATTAATGCTGCAGTCCCTTAATGGTTCATCCTGGACCCAACTCTTTTCCTGATCTACATCAATGATCGCCCAAAATACATACATAAATCATTCGTTGACATCTATGCTGATGATACGACCATCTATGCCAACAATCAAACGCCATATATGACAAAGTTCTCTCTTATTCTCTCTCGTCTGATCTTGAGCAAGTGGTACAATAGGGGAAGAGGTGCCTGATTACTTTTAATGCATATAAAACCAAGCTTATATCTTTACATCATCAACGCTCTGATCCCCATTTGGCATCAATTGATATGTTTGGTTCTCGTCTTAGGAAGGTTTCATATTTTGAGTAGCTTCTGGGATTGACCTTTACTCTTGATCTGAAATGGAACACGTACATCAAATCTGTTGCCAAGGTCGCTGGAAAAATAGTGGGATCCTTCTACCGCTCCAGTAGATATATCCCTGCTGATGCAATTCTCTATCTATATAAAAGTACGTCCAAGGATGGAGTACTGCTGCCACAAAAAGTACGTAAAAGTACCTAAGTATGTCCAAGGATGGAGTACTGCTGTCACATCTGGGCAGGTGATACAACAAAAACAGATTATCCTTCCTTGACAGAGTACAAAATAGACTTCGTAGTTTAGTGGGGCTGCCCTTTTCTCTTCCCTGCAACCCCTCTCACACAGAAGAGACGTTGCAAGCTTGTCTTTGTTTTATCGTTATTTCCATGGAAAGTGCACGTCTGAGCTCCAATCTCTGGTCCCCCCTCGCCAATCTTTCACAAAAAACACCCATCTAGCTGAAACCACTGTGGATAATTTTTCCCACTTTTTATCTGTATCTAAATCAAAACGTAGATTCCATGAACAGAGCTTCTTTCTTAGAAGTGCACGCCTGTGGAACTCTCTTCTGTTTACCTGTTTCCAACCTGACTACAACTTGGATGTCTTCAAGTCCAACATAAACAAATTCTTGATAAACCGCCTCCCTTAAGTAATCCTATTCATCAAATCTCCATTACTAACGATTACTACGATATTATCCTATTGATTAATGTACACGCAATAACACTTATTCCCAGTGGACTCCGGGCCTCGGTAAGTGGTGACTACCATGTAAAAAAATGCTCCTGCAAACAATGTTTAACTCCTTATTCCGATATCATAAATTGCAAAATCATCATGTCTATTAAGAAACGTGTGAGTAAATTCATATATACAATTATATATATATATATATATATATATATATATATATATATATATATATATATAGTAAAACGATTCATGATTGTGAATTAAAATTAAGTTTAAAAATGAAAAAGCAAACAAAATCAACTCGAGTGTACGATCGTTTCGGAAACGATGTTGATTTTATTGAAATTGACAATCAGCATTGACAATATTTTGACAAAGTTTTTGCTCTTTAAACATAGTCTCCTCATCAGCAAAAACAGTGGGAAGGGAGAAGTTAAAGACACAAAAAATAGCATTTTAGTCGCTAGTAAACAGATATTCCTGGAAATATTTAAAAACAAAATAAGAATTGTTTTGCTGATGAGGAGACCATGTTTAAAGGGCCAAACCTTTGTAAAATTATTGCCAATACTTTTTGTCAATTTCAATAAAATGAACATCGTTTCCGAAAGGATCGTGCACACGAGTTGAATTTTTTTTTTATTTTCGTTTTAAAACTGATTTTTAATTCACAGTGGATCGTTTTACTCAATATTAATATAGCTCTAGGATACCTGTACCTGTTGAGGTTATTATATGTCTAAAGTACAATGGGCACTGTTTTCTTTTAAAAGCATTAATACATTTACTAATACATTAAAATAAACTTTGCTATTCAAACGTCAAGTCTAATTCCCTCCATATATATATATATATATATATATATATATATATATATATATATATATATATATGTATATATATATATATATATATTTATATATATGTGTGTGTGTATGCGTTTGATTCTTAATACTAAATATTAAAGTCTAACAAGAACTAAAGATGATTATTGCAAACACAGAAGATCGCTATTTACTCTAGTCTTGAGAACACCAAGGCCGTAGCTAGAAAGAAATATGTTATTATGAAGAGAGTTTCTCAAACTTGCAGTCCTTGGAAAGAAGCTAGTTGAATAAGAAACTGTATTACAATGAGGACTTAAAACAGCAAATTAATGGAGGCCTCTAGACAAATGAGTAGAACGCGATGGAGGCCGGGAATAGATTAGAGAATTTTAAGGAGCACATGCCATAATAGTATTTATAGAAAATACTGGAACTAGCAACATGATGTCTATGAGAGAGTGGTTGTAGTGAAGAAGAACGTGTGGGAACAGATTCACCAGCTCAAATATGACAACAGTACTCCATACATGATCTGCCAATAGATTTGTAGTGATAGAAAATAGCCTAAGGCCTCGACGGTCGAACATCTAAACAATATGATATAAATTCGGGAGTACCTCAGGGTCTATCCTTGGACCTTTATTATTTCTAATATTCATAAATGACCTCCCTGATAAAATTGTCTCTCCGATGGGTATATTTGCTGATGACACCACGCTCTAAAAAGGTATGTGAGGAAAAAACAAATGAACAAATGGCAGAATCACTAGAGAATGACCTGCAATCTGTAGTGGAAAGGGGACAAAATGGATAGTTACATTCAATGCTGACAAGATGAAGCTTGTTTCCTTCAATAAATACAAGAAACCTTCTCTACCACTAATAGCAATGGTTAAAAACACATTACATGAAAGCACTTCTTTTGAACTCCTCGGCCGAACGTTCACAAGGAACATGACTTGGAACAGATACATTGAGAGCATTACCAAGGCTATTGCAAAGAAGGCTGGCTCTCTCTAACGTGCTAGAAAACTACTTACGCTTGAAAGTATCATGTACCTATATAAGGACACCATTCGCCCATGTATGATGTACTGTTGCCACATTTGGGCTGGTCCATCTACTACTAGTCTCTCACTGCTGGACAGGGTTCAAAAGAGAGTCGCATACCTGATAGTCCTGACCTGTCATCTAAGCTCCAGTCTCTGTCCCATCGACGAGATATTGCATTCCTCTGCATGTTCTACAAGTATTTTAATGGTGAATGCTCTAACGAACTACACGCACATTTATCCCCTCGATTTAAATACACCCGACAAATCCGGCAAGCAGCTTAATCCTATACCCATACAGTAGAGTTCCTTAAGTGTAAGAAAGCCTTCTACTCTAATAGTTTCTTCCTCAAAACTGCTAGATATTGGAACTCCCTTCCGGGAGTCTGCTTTCTCAACGGTACTGATATGCAGAAGTTCAAGTGTAATGCGAACAGATAGCTTGATGTCCATCTCCCTTCATAATATCCCTGCAACTTATATCCCCGATACTAGTTCCCTACTTCTAAGTGGCACTGTGACTTGTTTGGGGTGAATATTGAATTAAAATAAAAAAAAACGGATTTGAAGAGAATCAGAAATAGCAATGGATTTAATGTATCCATTTGTAATATGTGTATAAGATTCTACGAAAAAATAATGGAATTGATCCCGAATCTTTACGTATCCTCTATGTGTAGAATGCCAATGTGTTTTAATCGCTAAGTTGACTACTGGGACAGAACTTCCTTTAAGCTCCATTATGCATATTCGATGTTAATGATATTTTAACCATATGTATAACATACTGATCCAAAGTTTTTCAACATTTCGTCTACTTCCGATTATATTTGAGAGCGAAACCTTAAAAGAAGGAAGTTTCAAAAAATAAAAAAAAGTAATGTGGTATTATAGTAAAATGTTATGTAGTAGTGATCCTCATTCAATGTTCAGCAAAGTCAGGTCCCGGCTATAAAGAAAGAAAGAAACAGATGTGACTAAAATAATGCAAGAGTAAAACACTACCTTGTTACACTCGTAGTTCGGAGAACGGATCATTGGCTTATATGAAAACAACTGCGCTCTAGTTAAAAGAACGATGCTATTAAAATACAAGATAAACATAAAAGTAAACTAACAGGGTGACCCGACGTTATCCATGATTCAATGAGGGTAACAAAACGTTCCGCCCTTCCTATACGTATGTTATTATCGAAATCAAGCAACTCGCCTATTTTTTTAATCAATCGATTGATTGCCTGTTCCAATTAGAGACGCCCATCAGTGTACCAAGAGGAAGCTTTATATGCATCCTAGCAGTGACTTAGTAAACAATACTTTGTTGTTTACATTGCACTGTAGAAAATCTATTGTTGATTTTATAAAATTATCTGCAAATAATTTCTTTATTTCAAGTTTAAATGCAAAAATTAAGTATCATAGTTAAATTCTATAAAGAAACATTTATTTCTAACGTGCCTTTGTTTTATCAAAGGGCCTACTGTTGATTTTTATGAAATTATTTTTACATAATCACTTTAATTAAAGGTAAACATACAAAAGTCTAGTATCTGGGCTTAATAATGCTTTAAAACAAACACTCATTACAAAGGAGCCCCTGTCTAATAAAAAATTATGGGCTGGACATTTCTGCAAGTGTAGTAATTAAACTTCTCAAATACACTTGTGGTGTTAGGTTTTATAAAGTGTTAACTTTGGTCCAAATTGGATTTTTTATTTTATTTGTATTTTTTTATTATCGATTTGTGATACTTTTCTGACGTAGGCCAATTGAAAACCTTCGAAATAACACTCCCAGACACATAAAGTATCTTCGTGTGAAATTAACAAAAATCGTTTCCAACTCTAAAGGGACGTCACACAAACGCACACGCATGTCCATTTCTATAATAGTAAAGGTAGATATAAAGAGCGAGGGTACTACATTGAGAGCATTGCCAAGGCTGCTGCGAAGAAGGTGGGTTGTCTCTACTGTGCTAGAAAACTACTTATGTCTGAAAGTATCCTGTGCCTCTATAAGGCTACCATTCGCCCATGTTTGGAGTACTGCTGTCAAATTTGGGTTGGTGCATCTGCTACTTGTCTCTCACTTCTTAACAGGGTTCAAAAGAGAGTCACCAACCTGATAGGTCATGAACTTTCATACAGGGGTTAGCCTCTATCCCATCGACGAAATGTTGCATCCCTCTGCCTGTTCTACTAGTATTTTAATAGTGAAAGCTCTGACAAACTACAAGCACTTGTACCCCCTAAACTTTAACATCCCGAAAAACCAGACAAAGATTCCTAGATGACGTAAAGCTTTCGACTATAATAGGTCCCTTTTTTAACTGCTAGATTTTGGATATCTCTCCCTGTTTATCTACTTTCCTGTCTATTAAAATACGGAAATTTATATGTAACGTAAACAAACATCTTGTTGTTCAGCTCTCTACTTAGTGACCTACTAGGCATGGTCGCAGCTGTCAGCCCCTGACATATAAATAGAAAAATGCCTTGTGTGGGTGAGTAAGAATAAAAAATATAACCCCCCTCCCTACGGCGGCAAAATTGAGATTTGAAACTAATATCTTACAGTAAGAGAACGCTATCTGAACAAAAATCTCTTCAACAGTTCCACCCGCTTGAGGTGCCTCATGTGATCAGCAATATACTAAGCCCTACTCAAACTGTGATAAGATAAAGCTTGGGAAGATTTATTTCTTAGAAATGTACAGGATTATATCTCATAGCAAAATAGAGTTAGACATACCTGCATGCCTAAGATTCTGGCTGGAGGTATTTTCGAATGGAAGCACTGTCCTCATCTAAAAATTTCCGAAACAGGAATATTTTGCACCATTTTATGCACCATTACGAAGTTTAAAATCAAGATAATTTGATACTAAACTCACACGTAAAGAATCTTCATACTAATTTAGATAAAATAGTATTTCATGATTTTGAATCTTGCAAGTATTTTAAATTAAGGGTTAAGCTTATGGAGTATTAAGAGAAATTAAAACATACAAAGCCTAGCTTAATTGGTATCTCATGGTTATGGATCAATTTTAATGCAAATCTGACAAATGTGAATGTTGAAATTAAAGGTTGCGCTCAAGTTGTGTCTCTTACATTTTTTTAATCACTAGGGCTATGACAAGAGAATATTCTTTTCATTATTTTTACTCTCGAGTATATATCATTTAATATCTTATATGTTTTTAGATAGCATGACGTAGTTCTCTATTGATTAGCTTGGTCTAACTGTGCCGAATATATACCCGAGA
>NC_136521.1:654267-656767 GCF_053919585.1 Euprymna scolopes | reverse complement strand
AGGCAGACATGCAAACATACATACATACATTTATAAATTGATAACTAAAAATTTTCGACACAAACTGATTAAAAGCTTGCCTAATATCTGATACCCTTTATGTCAAATTTCAAATGTTTAGACCAGAAATTATCTGAATTATTTTGTAGAGACCGCATAGGTCAATTTTTTTTTTTTAACTTTGACCCCTATTATTACCCCGTAAAATTTATTGTTTTGGGCTGAAATTGTATTATTAAGTTAGATTCATGTCTAAGGAACCTCAAAAGTTTCAGGTTTTTAGACCAAAAATTGTCGGAGGAGTTTGGTGGAGTTCTCAAAGGTCAAATCGTTGACCTTTGACTCATTAATAGCCACACAGACACACAGACACGGTCACTTTTATAGTTATATAGATAGATAGATATAGACGAGCTTCTTTGTATCTATATCTAACTCTCTATCTATATATCTAAAAAAGTGAAAGTGTATCTCTGTCTGTGTATCTGTGTGTGTACATTTCCCTACGCAACAACGCTGTTAATTTTAAGTCTACAGACTAGAAATTTGATATACAGGGTACTGAGATTTGGGAAAATCGATGTGATCGGTTTTCGGCCAGAAATTTTGCGATTAAGGGGTCAAAGTTCAACGATTTGACCTTTTAGAACTCTACCAAACTCCTCCGACAATTTTCAATCGAAATTCTTGAAATTTTTGATATAGGTTAATTGGACATGGATCTAACTTAACTTGATTTGAGCCTAAAACAATAAATGTTAAGGGGTCATAAATGGGGTAATTTTTAAAAAATTGAAACTTTTTTTTGCTACACATACATCTCGAAATACCTGGGCAACGCCGGGCACTCATGCTAGTATATATATATATATATATATATATATATATATATATATATATATATATATGCTGTGTGTGCAAAATCAAGACTTCAAGACAACGTGTTGATGTCAACAAAAAGGTTATTTTATGTTACAATTGTTTCAATGTTCAGTTCGACAATTTCAACCATTAAATATTTCTTCAGACTTTATGAATAAACACACTTTTGGCAATGTAGCATTATTTGAATGGAAAGAAAAAAATAAAGATATGTATATATATATATATATATATTATTTTTAAAAGATAATTATTCACTGATACATTTTCCTTCGTTTAGAACTATTCAGATTGGCTAAAACTAGCGAGATTCCAAATCGGGACCCCATGGCAAGAAGCCTTAACCCTTACCCCTCGTCTACCTCGCTGAATGTTCGTATATGTCGCGACTTACGTATATGTTGTTTGTTTTTGTTTTTGCGATACGTCTTGAATAATATCAATTATTTACGAAGGTGCATTTTTAACGAAATGCGAGATGGGAATAATTTTCCCTTCAACAAATTTGGTACCCCCACATAGGGAGCGGTATATATATATTATTTTTAAAATCTAATTATCCACTGACATGTGTTTAGTCGTCTACGACTCATAAGAGTGGCTGAATCTACCGAGATTGAAAATTGGGACCCCATGGTACGAACCCTTAACACTTACCCTTCGCCCACCTCGCTGACTCTCTCTCTCTCTCTCTCTCTATATATATATATATATATATATATATATATATATATATATATATGTGTGTGTGTGTGTGTGTGTATGTATGGGTGTGTGTGTAGTTGTGTGTGTATGTATGGGTGTGTGTGTAGTTGTGTGTGTGTCTGTGTGTGTGCGTTTCTGTGTGTGTCTACAATTAAGTTATCAAAGACTAAATACTTTATAACATGTATTTGGCTGATTATATAAGTTCTGCTCTTTTTGGTATAGAATTGTTGCTAAATGATGTCGTCTGTTGATTGCACAACATTAAGCAAATCTTTGTTTGTAAATAAACAAGTAAGTCGCTATGAAAGCAACGGGTAATGTTTATATATGAAGATTTAGTAGATATTACAAGCCCCAATCCTGTAGATTTATGAAGAGAGCTGCCGACTATTATCACAGTGGTTCAATATTAATTTCCTGGCTTGCAATAGGGGCTAATCTAGTCGCACTGAAGATTCGTTATACAGCAAAACACTAACTGTGGTTGACAAAGATTATCGTCTCTAGATGTGTATAGCTGTTCCTACTGCTAATTCTTTCGAAACTCAGCGTCGTCAGGTGATCATTTACAAAATTTATTTTAAGTGATCAGTTCTGGTGACGCTGAATTTCAAAAGAATTCACATCGTAAAAGTAAATGCACATATCCAATAATTTGTGTATAATTAAATATACTAGAATTAAGATATTAGTGTCATTCGGAACTTTTGATAAACACGCTTCTCGGCTGGATCCTTACCCAGCCATACGCGCTGAATGTATTATCCTAGGCCTGGAAGAAACTCTGCTGAAAACGTAACCCTAGGGATTTGGTCACGTGTTGCTCGGGCCGGTGGATGAGTTCATCCGTCAATTAGTGGCGCCAAATATACCCACTGGGTGGGAGCAGCGCAAAGATGGTCAACGTAAG